>NC_133141.1:72547704-72802704 GCF_048418815.1 Hemitrygon akajei | reverse complement strand
ATTAGCCATTTCAGCCCTGGGAAAAAAGCCTCTGACTATCCACACGATCAATGCCTCTCATCATCTTGTACGCCTCTATCAGGTCACCTCCCATCCTCTGTCGCTCCAAGGAGAAAAGGCCAAGTTCACTCAACCTTTTCTCATAAGGCATGCTCCCCAATCCGGGCAACATCCTTGTAAATTTCCTCTGCACCATTTCTATGGTTTCCACGTTCTTCCTGTAGTGAGGCGTCCAGAACTGAGCACAGTACTCCAAGTGGGGTCTGACCAGGGTCCTATATAGCTACAACATTTCCTCTCGGCTCCTAAATACAATTCCACGATTGATGAAGGCCAATACACCATATGTCTTCTTATCCACAGAGTCAACCTGTGCAACGGCTTTGAGTGTCCTATGGACTCGGACCCCAAGATCCCTCTGATCCTCCACACTGCCAAGAGTCTTACCATTAATACTATATTCTGTCATCATATTTGATCTACCAAAATGAACCACCTCACACTTATCTGGGTTGAACTCCATCTGCCACTTCTCAGCCCAGTTTTGCATCCTATCAATGCACCGCTGTAACCCCTGACAGCCCTCCACACTGTCCACAACACCCCCAACCTTTGTGTCATCAGCAAACTTACTAACCCATCCCTCCACTTCCTCATGCAGGTCACTTATAAAAATCACGAAGAGTAGGGGGCCCAGAACCGATCCCTGGGGCACACCACTGATCACGGACCTCCATGCAGAATATGACCCCTCTACAACCGCATCTTTCCCTTCTGTGGGCAAGCCAGTTCTGGATCCACAAAGCAATGTCACCTTGGATCCCATGCCTCCTTACTTTCTCAATAAGCCTTGCATAGGGTAGCATACCACATGCCTATGTAGCTGTAACATTACCTCTCGGCTCTTGAACTCAGTACCACGATTGATGAAGGCCAATGCACCATATGCCTTCTTAACCACAGAGTCAACCTTCGCACCGGGAGAACGTACGAACTCCTTACAAGCAGCAGCGGCGGCAATTGAACCCAGGTCGCCGGATCTGTAACGGGCTGTGCTAACCACCACACCACCGTACTTGGTGGTATTTCATTTCAAGTCGCACAGAAAATGAATTTCATTAAATTGCCGGGGTGGGGGGGGGGGAGGGTTAAATAATAAAAATAAAACTCGTTGGACTGCAGATCTTGAGCAACAGATCACAGTTTTAAAAATTTACAAAGAAAAGATAGATGGATAGCCAGTGAGGGGTTTGCACCTTCTCCCCATGACCATGTGGGTTTCCTACCGGCCTTCCGGTTCCCTCCCATAGTCCAAAGACGCAATGGTTGGTAGGGCAATTGGTCACTGTAAATTGTCCCCTGATTAGGCTAGGGTTAAATCGGGAGAATTGCTAGATTTCGAGGCTTGAAGGGCCGGAATTGCATATTCCACGCCTTTCCCTCTCAATAAACAGATCGCCCGACATTGAACGGCCAGACATTAAAGACAGACGGATACATGGCAACTTATATTCAACGCGAACGGATTCGGCCTCGTTTCCAACACAGTGGATTCAGCAAACATGCATTTAAACTTCGTCTACGCGCACTTTCAACTGAATGGGTGACACGTATTTTTTTCACGTCCATTCCGCGTTCAAGCACGAATAATACGCTTATTTATTTCATTAACGAATGTTGTCCAATACTTTTGATTATTGAGTCTCTGTGTTTTAACTTGATCGTTTCCCGGCATTTTTTTTTTAGCAACCTTGCCCTATATTCCTACAATTGTCAACTTGTAAATTAATAGGGTCGCTAATCGCCAAATGTTTATCATCTCCAGATGTTTAAAAAAAAAATCCCAGGACTTGCTGGTATAGTTCGACATTTGTAGTATTGCCAGCCGACTGTAACTGCAGCTGTTTTTCAAGTCGCCAGATTTATATTGCAAAATAAATTTATTAATCGGCCCTGAAGAGCCGGCGCACTTCCAAAATTTCCAAACTTGCTTAAAAGCGTTCAGAGTGACGTTTTAATCTGTGCTTTACAAATTAAGCTATTTGAACTATGCCAGTAAACAGTCGCCTGCAACAGTAAGTTACAAAAAGAAACTAGTTTAGAAGCAATTTGCTTAAGCGTGCAGTGCAGGGTCTATTTGTAAAACAAAATCAGAACATTTATTTCTTCATTAACATACATTTTTTTCAATTGATGGTGTGATGTGTAATTTATGAGAATCGTTGATTAAACAGATAGCCAAATTTTTTCCCCGTCTTGTATCCTGTGCTATTTATATCCAATTTCTTTAAATATTTTCTCAGTAGCTTGCACGTATTATTTTGACTTCGCAAGAACTTTTCTGTTAAGATATTCTCACTCCTGTTATTTTTTTTTAAAAAAAATAAGTTCCTCTTTTGTATAATAATATCTAGGTTTTGGGCAGATATTATGCCCAGTTGAACTTCCGTGTATTTTATGTGGGCTAACGTATGACTATAATTTCAAAATTGCATCAGCGTTTACATATCTGGCGGAGATATAACAAGAATTCTTCTTTTTTTCAGCTAATACACGGACTCGCAGTTCATTTCGGATGTTTGAATAGGTTGAAGACAGATCGTTTTCGGTTACGGCCCGGGGGGAAAGCATATAAACTTTGTTTATGCTTTGTCTTGCGCGGTCACGGAAAAGCGAGAGACAAGAATGTTATATTGCATCAGGAACTAAAACGGAAAATCGCAGAGCCGTTCCACTTCCAGAGAGACACGGGTTGATTCGAAAATTAACTCAGAAACTGTATCAAAATGCATTGGCTCTTCGATTCAGAAACGGTTTATCAGGGCGATCAACTCGTCAAATCAAAAGTATAAAAATTGCTACCAAGATCCTTCAGGTATCTCTAAGCACTTTATCCATTTTAAAGGCATTTCCCACAGAAATTGATACGCGCTAAAGTAAGCAATGATTCTCTTTCAATGTTCGATCCAGCAGCTGATCTCTATTAAATTAAATTAGAATAAAGAGCTGGTACTTCAGCAAAACAACCCAACGCAATGTATCTCGTTGTATGCAATCAAAATGATCCGTCGTGTAATAACAAAAGGAACTTCTTAGTATTTTTTAAAGATTTTTTTTTTCCTAAACCTCAATTTGCTTAGACCGTTGGACGTGGTGAAAATAAACTTCGTCTAAACGGGTGAATATAAAGATGAATTTCGTACGGGTTTCTCTACTTTATCATTTCCTGTCTGAGTCGCCTTATGTGCAGACACTCATGCGCCTAGAGTTACTTTACGGGCATACAATCTTATGTATATAAGCTATCTTACGCATTTATATTTTTTTAAAAAATGTCTTGTTGGGTTACTTTTTGTTTGTGAGCTGTTTCGGATAGGGAGTGACAATAATTTCGCTCTCCTTCACACACTTGCGTACTCTAAATGTCATTAAGCAATCTTGAACCCGGTATGGAGAGCCGGAACGGGCCTTCCTACTCACAAAAAAATATTTGGAGGCTCCGTGTGCACATTATTCTGGAGGAAACGCCACAGATTTAACCAAAAAAAAAACATGAAACATTTCCAGTTGATACCGGGTCCGCACAGTTGACCTGCCGGACAAGCCGGTGAAAAAAAAATTGAAAGGGCTATCTGGAGGGCTAAAATAATTGGAGGGCTAACTTCCTTTCTTTCGTCGCTCGGGCGAAAAACGCAGACGGCTAATTTTGGGCGCGTTAAAATAAGGGATGAATCCCTGAAGCTTAGAAGGAAGTGAAGCAGTCTTCTGAATGAAGTGTGCAGACATTTCAATAAATAAAGCGCCTGTTTTCGATGGATAGATTTCCTATTGAATATTGTTAAATTATTCAGTTCTATCCCCCACATATCTCCTCTTAATTTTGAACACAATCGGCTAAAATTGTATTAAGGTGTTTTTTTTCCCCTTTCTGCAAATATAAGACGTACACTTTAGCAATTTTTCACGCTTTGGGGGAGTGTGTGGGTGGGGGTGTGGGTGGGGGTGGGGGGGGGGGTGGAAATCGGATCAGCTAATATACTAAGGAAGAAGGCTGCGTAAAACGCGAATTCCTGTTTCTGAAAACAGCACGGGGCGACTCAGAACGAAATCGCCGAGGGTTTATATTGATTATAAAGTACGGCTTTACGAGGACGAAACAAGTCTGCGAGCAAATTATATTCGCCGTTACAAGGCTAAACCTTTTCTCTCTCCCCCCCCCCCCACACACCCCCCCCAGCTACTTGAGATCAAAGATCCAATTGCAGACAATCTTTCACACACACACACACAAAAAGGTCTTGTGCGTTTGTACTGGCGTGTTCCTTTGACTGTAACTGCGCGCACAGAATCCAATATTAAATTAATTTTTTTTTTAAAAAAAGCTGGTCAGCAAACTGCCTGTGCACTTTTATCAATTACCGAGCAAGCGGTCAATTCAACAACCAATAATGGGTCTCGCACTGACCTGCGCTTATTCAAAAGAAATAGGCGGAGATTGTCGGCTCTTAAAGCTCTTCCTGAACCTTGATCCCTTCAGATTCTGTACTACAAAGCTGGCTGCGACGTTATAAAACTGATACTTTCGTTTATCTAGCGCTTTTGTTAATCTTAGAATTTATCTCCAAACGTGCATCTTATCGGCCCCATCGCCCTGGTAGCGAGAACTTACTGTATTAGCCGAGGTTTATGTTCCTTTCTTGAGACCAGACCGTTGCTGGGGCCGCGGCGCTCCGTCTGATTGTTGACCTTGCCTTTCAAGTTCAAATGCAAGGTCAGGGCTGGACAGAAAGGAGCGTCTAGCACGATCTGCGAGCCGCCCTTAACTTAATTGCCTCCAGTGCAATTGAACTTGTCTCACCCCACCCCCCCCCGCACCCTTCCCCCACAAATTTGCAAGTAAGTGGCAGAATGCACTTCCAGCCTCCTCCGCTCTTTCCCTCCCTTTCCGCCGAATTATTTCTTTATGGGTGACTAACTGGATGCTGGGGGGGGGGGGGGGGGGGGAATTAGAAAAAAAAATCACACACGCCCGCGCAAAAAAAGATTTTAAAAAAACTCTCAATTCGCCATTGGCGTTGAATTTGAGTCCAATTTCCCGAACACTCACGAGGAAAATTATTCCTTCCCTCCAAGGATTAGAATTAATCCCGTTAAGTATGTGCTAATCGCCCGGACCCAGCTTTGACTTCCTTAGTGTTTTAATAAAATTGACACAAGGCAAACAACAGCGCGCATGTCTGTTTGGCTGCTTGGAACCACGTGACGTTAACGAAATTTAAAATTGAACTCGGATTACTCATTCGAACTTTCCAGGTAACTTTCTTCGTGAATATATATGAACCTATTATTTTATCGCTTTTTTTTAAATTATAAAGATTTTTAAAAATTATCCCACGGAATTAGAAGCGATCTCTTTAAGAGGCGAAGAGTCAAATTTGCAACTCTTCCGCTTAATTTGCATTGTAACTGCTGCTTTTATTAAATGTAAATTCTTTGATCGCTTTGACAGATCCGTTTTTTCCTTTTTTTTTTGTTGTTGTTGTTCCTCAGTCACTTAGGAACGATTTTAATTTCATGACTATTGGCCATAAAGTCAGAGGAAATCACCGGGAATATTAGAGTCTCAACAATGGCTTCCACCAATTCCCCCAGTTGGAATTGAATTATTTCATTTGGGAGGGTTTACTTTTTTTTTCTCATTTACAGCTAGCCGATTGCCTGAATTCGGGGACATCTAACTGTGTGTAAATATCGCAGGAATTTCACGTATTTTTAAGGAACTGCGACCGAAAGGATTTTTATACCCGTCGCGTGCTTTCCCGGCCACCATTCACAGACGCACCTACATCACAATCCGAGAATTAGTTTCACGTGTTCCTTGCAATCAGCTTTTATCGTAAACACATGTGGAGCAGAACGGCGATGTGCTGTGCGTGCATGAACAAATAGCAGAGACATGTCGTATATCTGTGAATTTTGCAAACACTCGCCTATGACCGAAAATCTTTTTTTTAAAAAAAAAATGGTGGAAAGAAAAATGCCTGGCGGATCGATCCGTGGATTTAAATTTTCTGAAGCAAAGTCAGTACTTTCGAATTGATTTTGATTGAAATTTTTAAATCATTTGCAGCGGAGGCCACCCCTATCATTAACGAAAGCAATACATTGTCTCTCGGTTTTTTTCACGGCGGATCCAGAGGATTGTAATAGATTGTAACAAGAGGCGTGTGAATAAAATTATGTGAGCTATGACCAAAGAAGCGATTTCGGATCCCAAGAATGAACGAAAATGCCAAACGGTGCTTGGAATTTAAAATTCGGCACCAGACGTCTCTTCCCTATTTGTGTTGCACCTCAGCAAAGATTAAGTTCGACTGGCCAAGCTTTGATGTTAAGACCTACTCCGTTTAAAGTTAACCTACTCGTCTAATTGAGGTTGCCTAAATAAACCACAGGGTTTAATATGTTCTTAATCTGATTTAGAGAGAGAGAGAAAAAAAAACTTCTCAGTTGCAAAAGTCTGTTAGGCTTCAAGTTCCGTAAAAGAAAATCAAACCGTAGAAATGTTCTTTTATTTTTTTTTTAAAAAAAGATAAAATCCCGCCAACGAAAGGACAACATTTGAGTAGGTGTTTGTCGATGTTGGAATAGAATTGTTAGCCTTGAAGTGTAACGGCGGCAGATACAGTCAGCAGCGATACTGTTGTTGTTGTCTAGGGTTATGTTCTATTGTTGTATGTTCAGATATGTACATATACATCTGTGCTGTATGTCTTATTTGCTTTAGATTGATGTAGCAAAAATATAGTGAGGTAGCGTTCAAGGGTTGCCTTATCTATGTTTTATATATAGTGTGGGTCTCGTCCCGAAATGTAGTCTGCTTACTCTGTACTCTTTTCCAGAGATACTGCCCGGCCTGCTGAGTTCCTGCAGCATTTTGTGTGTGTTGCTATGGATTTCCAGCATCTGCAGATTTCCCCATGTTTGTGGGTTACTATATCTATATACACAAGTACTGTTGTACTTAGCAGAATTTGTTACCGCAGATCCCAAACAACCCTGAGGTCACGTTGCCAGCAGTAACGTGCCTTTTTGCATTGTTCACACCGTTCATTTCATTGTGATGTTGTTCGTTTCTTTCACTTACGGATAAGCTTCTTTTAAATTCACCGCAGTAACCACGGGTGTGCTTTATCCATTTGTAAAATTTTCACCCCAGCAAAAAATAATCCGAGCTCTTCGTCTCAAGCTATTGGTGGCTCCAATAAAGTGGCATTAGCTACCCCCTCAAACGTTTACTAAAGTCGAGAGGTGGAGATTTTATTGTTTCCCTTCGCCCTGACGTGCTGCGAATTTTTTAAAAGACACTTTTGCTAAAGTTTGCACTATGTAAAAATAATTTTGAAATGTACCATTTTGTTTTATATGATACTTTTGCTAAAGTTAGGTCTATGCGAAACTAATTCTGAAATGTAAACATTGATCATCAGAGTGTCCCCGCTTTACGTGTTAGGGCCGATGCCAGTGACTGAACCTATTTGTCTCATACTGCAGTTCTCATTTTATGTAGTCCATTTTATGTAGTGTGAGTATGCACGTGTGTGTGTGTGTGTGTGTGTGTGTGTGTGTGTGTGTGTGTGTGTGTGTGTGTGTGTCTGTCTGTCTGTGCGTCAGTATGCGTGTGTGTGTGTGTGTGTGTGTCTGTATGTCAGTATGCATGTGTGTGTGAGTATGCATGTGTGTGTGTGTGTGAGTATGCATGTGTGTGTGTGTGCGAGCGCGCGCGCGAGCAGGCCTCTGAACGGGCAGATGTTGCTGAGAAAAATAAGCAAAATTGGGTGCCCATTATTACTAACTATCGAAGGGAAACTCTTGGAGCGAAGTAATTTAGGCAAAAAAAAAGTAATCTGCTTTATCGTGATTAATGGCTTTCTTCTTGATGACATTTGTCGGCAGGAAGTCTGCACGTGCAAACAAAGGTCGGCCCGGGCAGTGAGGGGCGTCTACCGTCATGGAACAGTTACCCAGGAGATGGCGCACGCGGTCTACTCGTCACTTCACCTCCTGAAGTACGTTCGATTCCACCCCCCCCCCCTCCCCACCACCACCAACACCAACACCACCACCCCACCCCGCCCCCAAGGTGTTGCAGAGTCAACATTGATGGTGGAAAAAAATGCATGTGTCTCCTAAGGTCAAGGTCAACAGCTTACCAATGAGGCCACTTCAAAGTATCTGGTGATGGAAGCGAGTTAAGATGGATGTCTGTTTTTACAGAGGCGAATCGTCACTACCCGAAGAGACACTCTGCCCGGAGAAATGCATTTCAACAGAACTAACTCATTACGGGGGACTTTGATAATAAATTTACATTGAACTTTGAACTTAACTATTGGCCACCTCAATCGCATAAACGTACACCCCGTAAATTAATAGTTAAGCTCATAGAAACGTGATTTAGCAAGCTACGTGCTTTTCAGATTTGGTTTATACTGTCCTATTAAGACATCAGCCGCACCATCAGAAGGGGGTTAAGCACCGACAGCGGTTAGAGAATTTCAAAAACCGAGGATGTTGCCTAACTAAGTGTCAATTCACAGTTCAAGATATTTGTCATTGTGTTCTTTTTTTTTTAAAAAAATGAAGGTAAAGGCACGGAAAGGCGGAAACCTTCTCTCCAAATGAATGTCATGCTGGATTATGTTAACATAGAGCCCAAGAGCGCTGGAGGGCGAGAGGTGTCCGCTTCAGAGCGTTTATTGGTCTTAAAAAATTTTGCACAAACCAGACACTCCTGAAAGTGTAAAATGCAGGAATCAGCACATTAGTCTGGTGACACTCAACCAGATTATCCTCTCTCTCAACTCTCCCTCCCTCCCCTCTCTCTCTCTCTCTCTCTCTCTCTCTCTCTCTCTCTCCTCTCTCTCTCTCTCTCTCTCTCTCTCTCTCTCTCTCTCTCTCTCTCTCTCTCTCTCTCTCTCTCTCTCTCTCTCCCCTCTCTCTCTGATTCTCTGCCTCGGTCTCCGTCTGTCTGTCTCTCTCTCACGCTCTCTCAAAAGTATTCCCTTCGCTTGGTCCATCCTTTCAAAACAAAACGGCCCGGAAAGGATAACTGCAGCGGTAAGTGCGCCTCGTGTTCTGATCCCCGCCATCAGATTTCTGAATGGACAACGGGGCACCACCTCACTGCTTCCCCCTCTCTTTCTTTTTCTTTTTGCACTATTTCATTAGTATTGTGCGCTGCTGCCGCCAAACATCAAATTTCACGACATCTGCCCGGGCTGTCAAACCTGATTCCGATTCAATTTACCTTAAAATAGAAGCAAGTCATCTGGTACTTTTTCCAATAAAATTAAAGCGGTTCCAGCAAGTCCTTCCGACTCCCAGCCTGAATCGGCGTCCCCAACAGCCAAGCTTCCGTGATTATATTATTATTTCAAAAATCGAGCCCTTGTTTTGTGTTTTTTTTTTAAAAAAGTAATAATAATTCAATACGTTTCAAAAATGAAAGGCCGTGTACTATTTGTGTACAAGTTCAGGTTTAATCAGGAACTCGTTGCAATCCCGGTGCTGTGAAATAAGTAAAACCGCCGCATTATGCTTATCTTCCAAACACTACACCACCGGGTTATCTCACTTGCTATAACTTTGCTTGGTTAACATTAAATGGGTACAGGATACGGGAACAAACCGTGCGGAAACGTTCTTCGATCAAACGCAGCCGCAAAACCGGTTCCATTCATATTTTCCCTCGACTGGTTTTGCTTCAGAACGGGGTTTATGCAGCCAAGAATCAAAAAGGTTTTTAAAAAAAAAAATGCAACTCTATGTTAAAACTTGCTTCTACATTAAGACACGTGTTTCCTTCACTAGCTCAAAATAGGGGGTAAAAGCATCGACGCGGGTATGGTTACAGCATTTCTATAATTATATTTACACCCTAACCATGTAGTTTAGTCCTTTGTTTTTAAAAGTTCTCCCATAACAAATCCTCCATTACGGCTCCGAAAATGGCAACCAGCAGGCAAAACTCCACGAACATTATGTTCATATAAACCCCCAGGCCACCAATGTCTCTCGGGCCGTTGTGATGCATGAATCCCGGTGAATAGGCTTGATTCTCCGTTGCAAAAAAAGATACAGGGAAATTAAGGTGTGTTGGATTTTACTTTGGCGATTACTTTCTTCTCCTTCACTCTCCTGTTCTGAAACCAGATGGTGATCTGCCGCTCGCTCAGGCTCGTGGCGGCCGAGATCTTCCTTCGCTTGTCCTTCGTGATGAATTTGTTCGTTGCGTACTCCCTCTCCAGTTCTTTCAGCTGGACCTTGGTGTAAGGAATCCTCTTCTTCCTCCCGCGGCGGAAGGAGCTGCCGTCCTGCTGGTGGGCAGAGACATCTGCTGCATGTAACCAGACACACCCCGAACACACACACACACACACACACACACACACACACACACACACACACACACACACACACACACACACACACGACAGACACACACACACGCACATACACATATACATACACGCAAAGACACACATGCATACACACACACCAACACAAATACATACACAGACATGCACGCATATTGACAGACACACACACACAAACACACACACACACAAATACATACACAGACATGCACGCATATTGACAGAACACACAAACACTCACACACACACAAATACATACACAGACATGCACACATAATGACAGACAGACAGACAGACACACACACACACACACACACACACACGCAAACACACACACACAGACATGCACGTATAATGACAGACACACACAAACACCCACCCACACACACACACACACACACACACACACACACACACACACACACACACACACACACACACACACATGCACGCACACAGACAGACAGACAGACAGACAGAAAGACAGACACACACACACACACACACACACACACACACACACACACACACACACACACACGGGGAAAAGGAGAAAATAATGTTTAAACATTTTTCGTCAAAATATTCATAATCCTCAGCGTTTAGTATGCAGGCAAAATACATTTAACCAACGCCATGAACAGTTTGCATGCTAGGATTGGTGCGTATTGACTTCAAGTTCATAATTTAACACGACTGTTAGTTAATTCTCAATGGCCGAAACAAAATCACCGCACTATAATGTGATTTTTTTTAACGTGACAAACAAAATGGCATAATTTTTTTTTACTGTTAGCACTCGCGGATAAATTAAGATCCCAGCATTATAATGTTATTTTTTTTAAATATGTGAGAAGGATACAATAAAACTGCATTATTTTTTTTAAATCATACTGTACTCCGGGACATTTCTGTGCAAATGAATGACCACTGTTCTCCAGTTACATGAGATATTCGACCTGCGATATCATTATGTACATTTTTGCATTTGTTTTAGCTGGATCTCCCTCCCGGATTCAACGCAGAAAAGAACTTGTTACCTGCAAGCGTGGATTTCCATAGATGCCCCGGCTGCGCCGGTTCCTTCGAACAGTACATCTGACTGTTCCATCCGTTCAGCGGCCAGGGCTGGTAGCCGTCCATGGGAAGCAAGGCTTCGTGCCTCGGCTCTCCCGCGCCGCTGATAGTCTGGACGACAGAAACGTCCAAGTAACTTGGCACTGGCTGGTAGGGACTCGCATAGCCGTGGTAGAAGGTGAATTCCTTAGGCCGTCCTGTGTACTCATCGGGGGGCAGTGGGCTGTCCATGTACTTGTCCCCCGGGTAACCGGAGAGCGCGGCAGGCTGGGTGCACGGTTTGATGGAGCTTCGACCCGTTCGACAGGAGTAGTAACCGCTGCCGAAATACCCGTACGGCAAAGGAGGAGCGCTGGAGGCCTGGGGCACCGGACAAGGGGCGCATTGTTTGCCGGGTTCCACCACCCCGGGGCCCGAGACGTCGACGGCTGAGTAGCCAGAGCCGTGAACCAAAGGTGAAGGATGAGGTCCGAGCGCTGAGTGGGCCATCAGATTCCTGCACTGGTTCGCAGAGAAATTCCCCGCACTCACAAACCCTTCCATCACGCCGCTATTCTTGTTAATCTCATCCAACTTGTTATCATACAGGTACATCACAGAGTCGACCCAGCGCGGTTTGAAGAGCAGTGATACTGTCATATCACGTCCAGCATTGGGTCTATAGTTTCTTTTAAGGGGCGCAGGACTGAGCGCGTCGCAGGATCTCGCCCCGTCTAACTGCACTGACGCACTCACCCGGGTTAAAAAAACACACTCGCTCATTGGCTGCCCGCCGATCACGTGCTACGCACGGACGGATAATAAACTTTCCTGCGGAATTGGCAGCGAGAGAGAGAGAAAAAAATCTTAGCGAAATGAAAATATGAAAGGCATTAAGACGTTCTTTCATTTTTTTTTTTTCGCAGCCTTGTCCAAAGGGGTGGGAATTGCTCTTCAGAATTAAAACACACATTGAACAAATCATATTTTTGCTCTTTTAACCAGAACAAATACAATTTAAAGTGCAAACTGATTAGTCGTATTTTCACCGTCTGGACGCTGCCTGCGATGTGTAAGGCAATTCGTCCAAATAAAATTTACCGGGATAGATTTTTCCTCATTCAATCGTCCAGCACTAACCAATCCCCCTGCCCAAAGTATGCAGGAATTCCTGGGAAAATCATCATAAGCTCGTCAGGATCTGCTGCGGCTTGAAGGGCATTTAATGGCAAGTTCTGTCGAATTCACCAACAGGCTGATAAGGTCATTTCGTCTGTTTCTTTTTGCTACAACCCGTCAAAAGAAA
Source organism: Hemitrygon akajei (assembly GCF_048418815.1). Classification (NCBI taxonomy): domain Eukaryota; kingdom Metazoa; phylum Chordata; class Chondrichthyes; order Myliobatiformes; family Dasyatidae; genus Hemitrygon; species Hemitrygon akajei. The sequence goes on along the minus strand of NC_133141.1, from coordinate 72,789,903 downwards.
GAACTTATCCCGCTGCAGCTTCCAAAATAAAAAATCGCAGGGAAAGCCCGCTGGCCGATCAACGCATTTTATGTTTTTTTTCTTCTTCTTCCGCGAATTTCTTCGCTGGAGTTGCATTAGTGCCAAGCTTGCGAAGGGGGGAGAAAAAAGCGGGGAAGGACTTCCGTCTGGTCGGGTCATAAAATGCTAGTCAAGTTCTGATGTTTTTTTAAAAAAAAATAGTATTCATCAAAAGTTAAAATCACTGTTTCGCATTTGTGCTCTCGAAGTCTTCGAGCAGGTATTTTCAGATGATTTGCGAGTGTGTGAGGAACCATTTAAATGCCAGCAACAAATTCCTCTCTATTAAATAGGCTGCGCGTTAATAAAACGCAACGCAGCCTGGCAGAGATATATAACCGAAGCATTCAAACCCCAACGCGAGCGAAGCCTCCTTCCGTTTCCTCGCGTTGTTACTTAGTGTGCAGACTAATCCTGTGATAAGACAACATACATCAAATCAAAATGTCGTCAGGGAATCTGGGTTCAGCTTGACTTGGCCGCGGGGCCATAAATGTCATCTTCAATACCAGGCACATTACCACATTGCAATGCTGGTCTGGTGTTTATGACTGATCTTTCATATTCTTATGAAAAGTTGCATTCGGCAACTTATTGCTTGAGATCAACCGGGGGTGTGGGGGGTGGGAGACAGCGTGCACTGTCTCGAATCGAGCTCTGCTCGCAGAAGCAGCTTTCTCTCTCTCTCTCTCTCTCACTCTCTCTCTCTCTCTCGTTAAAGCCCGAGTAATTGACAGAGATTTATACCGCTTTTTGATATAGTGCTACGATAGGGAAGTTTGCGGAAGCTCTTCCTGTGAAGTTTTTATGGGATCTTATTGGTAATTATTTACCCAGCCGTATAAAGATGCATTCCGATTTTAATCTCTGGATCTGCCTGCAAACGTGATGCCTTCGTTTCAATCTGGAACTAATCACAGTTCAATCCGCGCACACCTTCGTTCAGAGGCTGCAGTCTGCACTTCCGTTGGTAAGTCGTTCCTTTTTTTTTAAAAAAAAAGTTTTGCACTCTTCGAAACTGTTTGATTCTTTGATTAAAAGAAAGTTGGAAGTGCAAAGTGAGGGATCAGCACAGTTTTTTTTAAAAAAAAAGCAATAGACTCTCCTGGCCTTTTAATCTTCCTGCCTTGAAGGCGCCGGCGAAATTCACCATCTTTTCTTTGCAAGAGCAGCCTGGCCCTAAACGATACACCCATACAAACAAACACACTCCTAAGAAAAACTGTTCCCGTTCGCAAACTCCTTCAAGGTTTTTTTTTAAAAAAAACTCCGGTGCCTCGTTATCTACGGCACAGAGCAGAGGTGAAGTTTTCGTTGGCCAGAGCGTGATGAACCGGCAGAATTCATCGCCACAGCCGGCTGTGGAGGCTGGGGCGCTGGGTATACTTAAAGCGGTGGCTGGCAGGTTTTTGATTAGCAAGGGCGTCAAAGGTGGCGGGGAGAAGGCTGGAGGGTCGGGGTTGGAAATGAAAACCAATTGCCCAGAGCAGACATGATGGGCGGAATGGCCTTTTTTGCTCCTACATTCCATGTTACCTGTCGTAGACCAAAAACGATATTGCCTCGGTCTTATCCCAAACAGAGGGACATAAGGAGCTGGGTGCACTGCCCGCTGAGGCAGAAATCAAGGATACCGTCAGATATCCTGAACTCCCACTGTCCTTTCTCTGGGATGTTTGTCCCTGTGCTGTACTGTTCCATGTTCTGAGTGTTTTTTTAAAAAATATACACAAGCTCAAAAAGAAAGGTACTGCAGATGCTGGAGATAAAACATTGAGCATCACCGCACGGAAGAACGCAAACTAGAATTCCATCACTCTTTATATATATATATATATATATATATATATATATATATATATATATATATATATATATATATATATATACATATACACACACATACATGCATACATACATACACACACACACACATACATACATATATACACACACACACACACACACACACACACAGACACACACACACACATATATATATATATATATATATATACACACATACATACATACATACATACATACATACATACATACATACATACATACATACATACATACATACATACATATATATAATGAGTGATGGAAGTTCTCGGCAGGTCCGCCCGCATCTGTTTGAAGGGAAACGGAATTCAGGTTACAGGTCGAAGAGAGTCAATGTGTTATTGGTCATTGCGAATGGCAGGGTTGCTTTGGAAACTGCTCTGCTATTAAGATAAACACAGGAGGTTGTGCAGACTTTGGAAATCCGGAGCAGCTCACACAAAATGTTGGTGGAACTCAGCGGGCCAGGCAGCATCTATGGAGAGGAATAAATAGTGGACGTTTCGGGCCGAGACCCTTCATTGTTAATAGTTAGTAGTAACATACACATGTTTTGATTCATGCCAACACTGTACCGACATATCTATTGAATACCGCCGTATCTATTCACTTCCATAGATGCTGCCTGACCTGCTGAGTTCCTCCAGCATTTTGTGTGTGTGTTTGCAGCAGATCAAAACCGTTCGCTTCTTAATCAAAAGCGAATTTCTTTTAAAAAAAAATTAAGAGGCAATTTCGAATAAAACTTATGAAAATGCCGTTAGGTATTAATAAGGCGCTTATCTATGGCAATTCCCAGATGCTGGTCTGTAGATTAGCCCTTATACATTTCATTGAAACTAGGACTCGACTTGTAAGTAGTAATAGGTTATTTTGATTTCAATTACATTCAAGAAGACCGATTGTTCAATAATGCCGAAATATTATTTAAAATTCAACTGTGCATCTCCTGAAGGAGGACGCAAGGTCGATAGGGCGCCCCCAAGGCGATGGTTAAGCGCCCCCGCTGTTGCAATTTTTCCCCTTTTCTAAAATGCCCCGCCAACAAATGTATGCACACGCGCATGCGTGCGCGCCCTCGCTCCCCTTTCCTCGCTCGCGCTCTGATAAGTGCAAAACAAGCTAAAGGATGAGGCTCTATTATTAATCCCAGTGTTTTCTTTCCACCTATTCAATTGGCCGCCCGCTTGGACAACTCAGATTAAGACTCCCCGTGCGAGGAAGCAAGCCCTGCAAATTGCAAACGGGAGAGTGAAACAATACTTGGCACATCACTGCAGTTCAGTAAAGCATACACACACACAGCAGGAAAAGCACAGGATATCAAACCATGTAACATCTTCCAGTTGTGGTATCGGTCCAAAACCCATGATAAATTGTCCCGATCGTGTAAACTGTATGGAAACAAAATCGAATCGAAAGAATTTTTTTTTTTTACACAGCTGGGCTTAGTTTTTAAACAATGCTCTTAAATATTAAGCTCAGGGTTGCATTAATGGTTCTTCTTGCGATCAAACGCAATCACAGACATAGCACCTACTTCGACAAAAGTTTGACATGGGCCAGGTAAGGCAAAGAAGGAAAGCCAGAGCAATACTTTCCTATTACCCTTCATACAGCACAATTTTATGCAAAACACAACATTATCAACGCAAAACTCAAACACCTTAAGGTTCAATCCAACTGATGCAGAATATTTTTTTTTTAAAGTGTTAAGCAGCGGTGGTGTTTCTATTCTTTTTAGAACTTCTGCGAAGTGTTTGGTGAGTTATATCAAAATTCAAAGTTCAGAGTAAATTGATTATCTGCCACCAGATACAACCCTGAGGTTCATTTTCTTGCGAGCATTCGGAACAAATGGAAGCAAGCACAGTAGAATCAATGGGGATGGGGGGGGGGGTGCGTGGGTGGGGGAACCACACGCGCAGTAAAGACGTTCATATAGCCAGTGTGCCAAAGACGCCAAACTGCGTGCAAATACAAAACAGGAAGAAAAACAATGGCAAAGAATTGGGGGATAAGATGGAGGGCATGTGCCTGGGAGTGAGTCCATTGGTTATGGGGTCAGTTCAGCATCAGGGCGAGGGAAGTTGAGTGAATTCATCCCCTTGTTTCAGGGCCCTGGTGGCTGAGGTGGGGGGGGGCGGGGAAGGTAATAACTGTCCCTGAACCTGGTAGGGTGAACTTACAGGAGGCTCCTACCAAACAGGGAGGCGATCTTGATACTTAAATATGCAGTCCCCGCGATACCAGCAGAGTATATACATACATAATATACTATTTTGGTGTATATACTGTGGCGTTGTACATAAAAGTTTGAAGTACCCAGGAGATACTGGGCCAAAGACGAGACACGGCCATAAAGTGGAAGACGGCTCCCCCCCCATACGGGTCAGACAGGGATGACGGTCAAGGTCAAGGCGAAAGTTAAGAGCCTAGCCGATCTGAGAACCGCCATTCAAGTGCTCTTCCTTCCCGTCTGAGGGCCATCAAAACAAAACACCCTTCTCGCTTCACTGCTTCTTTTATTTGCCGAGAACTGTATTCGGAAGCCAGCGCTGCCCAGGCCCCGTTTCACAACAGCGTGCCAGACTCATTAACGAAAAGAAAAAAAACCCAACTCGTTTCGAAGAGGTTACAAAAAAAAAATCACGTGGAACGTCCCTAGGTGAATTTATTTTATTTTATTTTTTAAAAAAAGCTGAGCGCATAGGCTCTATATCTGTTAGCTGAGCATTCCGGGGTCAGGTCAAAAAAGCCCCCCGTTCTGAGAAAGTGCATTTGCGACCTTTGCAATGGCGGTGGCGCATTGCGCTTCAGTTCAGCCGGTTACTTCGTTACGTTTCCTTCGAATCTGGGCCGAAGTCAAGCCAGTGATCTGAAATAGAATTCATTTCAGTCACCCCGGCCCCACTCCTGGTAAAATATTGAGGGAGTGGAAGTCAAGTCGATCTTCGGGGCCCCAGATACTGGAGAAGCAGACACGTTTGAAAGAAAAAAAAAAGGGTTTCTGCAAAAGCTGGACATCCGGAGCAGCGCACACTAGATGCTGGGGGGAACTCAGCGGGCCAGGCAGCACCTACGGAAATTAATGAAGAAAGATGAAGGGTATTTTCTGTAGCCGTTCAGCCCCGTATAACTGGGCTGTTTTGATGGACGTGCGACTGAAAACGCCAAGGGAAGCATCAGTCCCGGGGAAGGGTGTCGGCACGACAAGTCGACTGTTCACCCTTTTCCAAAGATGCTGCCTGACCTGCTGAGTTCCTCCAGCAATGTGTGTGTGTGGGTGCGTGTGTGTGTGTGGGTGTGAGAGAGAGAGAGAGAGCGAGAATGAGTGTGTGTGTATGTGTCTGTGGGTGTGAGAGAGAGAGAGAGCGAGAATGAGTGGGTGTGTGTGTTGCTCACGTCTGAAATAAACTTTTATTTTGTTATCTGCCGCGTAAGTTCTGTTTCTTGCGTGTATCAGGATTTTTTTTTTTAATTTAGAGAGCTTATAGGACCTGAGAGGACAGCACAGGGTAAAATAGCATTACAGTCACTGCTCTCTGATGCGCATTTGTTTGCGTCTCGCCGTGTGCCCGATGCTAAAATTTACACCCCACGGGTGCCGTTCCTGCTGCCGTTGACTAGATATTGCGAGATGTAAGGGAGTTATGCAGGGGGTTCCCAACTTTTCTTCAATGCCATGGACCCCTGTTCCTAACCGAGGACCCCAGGTTGAGAACCTCTGAAGCGGGTCTTACAATTTAGATTCAGAAACGTTAGCGCTGCAGGCGATTCAAAACGCCATCACTGGAACATACAAAGCAAAGCCTCTCTTGTCATCTATAGGTTTGATTCTTTTAAAGCGTTTCATTCTATCAAGTTCAACACGAGTTCTGTATACGAAGCCCTTGGGCCACCGTCCAATTCTGAACATGAATCAGAGCACCCCATAATTATTTCGAAGGAGCTGTTTTGTGTGCGTGTGTTTTTTTTTCTCTCTCTGCTTTATCAATGGCAGATTTAAAATCCATTCGTCATATTACTACAGTCGATTAGCTGACATAATATGAAATGCGTTACGTGAAAAGCAGTTCCCTTTAGAATTTCCCCAGCGTGTTTCGTGTTTTCGTTAGCTCATTGTTTCCTGGCTTCTTGACAAGGGGTTCTGGAGTGGAATTCCCAAAGTTTTCAAACCTAGTGCACATGAGCATTCCTCGTAAGTTATTTGGGAAGCGCATTGCCTGAGAGATAAAGTCTGGGACGAATGAGTCACCTTACGTCCCCGAAACAAATATCAACCTAAGAACTCGAACTACGGTGGCCACTGAAATTTGCCCTGTGCAGCCTGCCATTTTCTCCGTTCCCTCCCTGGACCGGTACCGGGTCGTGCTTGTGCACGTTACACCGGCGATTTTTCTCCTCCCCACCCCACCCCGAATTTTTTTTCCACCCACTGGCCAAACCCACCTCATCTTACGTGCACTGTTTCGGGTGGTGTTTTTTTTTTAAAGAAAAGTGAAATTTGTCTTTTATTTGGAAATTATAGGAAGTGATAAATATTATTTCTTTGCAATTCCCGCGAGCAACCATCCCACAGAGAATGCGGCGCATTTTTTCCACGTTATATACGGGAATGGACTGATGCCAATTTTTGCAGCAAAGGTACACTTCCCCCGAATGAATACCCTTAGTCTTTTCACTGTTAGTCCTGATCACCAAAACATTCAACTCAAAGCCATTTCCCTTTGTGAAATACTGCAAACTTAAAACGAAGAAATTAATACTGCACCTAATGCACTCAATGTCTGAATTAACACGTTGCATTAAAATCCGAATATCGGGGATTATTCAAAACAGTGTGAACAGCTTTTTCTCCCCCCTGACCCTCTAATCACTTATTGTTTCACTCTGTTTTTCCCGATTCCAGGGATCTCTTTATTTGATGAAGTCAAAAGTTAAAGCTTGAGTACCGGCCTTCATTCTCCCGTTTATTTTACTATTTATTCAGGTTTATTCTCCCCTGTCTTTACTCGTACAATCTGCTACACTACGTTATCTATTTAATCTCCCACAAGTTTATCTCTCTGGGACTCGCCTTCACGGACTTCGCAACTCCTGCCCCCAATATTTATTATTATTATTATTATTATTATTATTATTATTATTATTATTATTATTATTATTATTATTATTATTATTATTATTATTATTATTATTATTAAATTTAAACTTTAAAAATATCTCAGCCCAAGCTGTTAAAGCCTGGAGTACGGGCAGAGCCAAACGCACTCATTCCTCAATTGCTAGGAACTTTTGAACAATTCTTTCAATAGGCGTCAATTGGTTTACAGTAGGTTTCCTGGTGTTTAGCACTGTGGCTTTCTGAAGATTTACATATATAGACACACACACACACACACACACACACACACACACACACACACACACACACACACACACACACACACACACACACACACACACACACACACACACACACACACACACACCCTTGCTCGAATTATTTAATGCTATTGTGTGGTGCCTTTGGGACGACACCAGTTGTAGATATTACTATTGGGACAATGCATACCCTGCTCATGTTCCGGAGTCCTTCAATTTCCCCTTTTCATTCGGCACATTCCTAGTGATTTTCACTTATTGATTCCTGTCTGTTATGTGTGCCTGCGGTGGCTATATCTATTAAGGAAGCTCTCCTTGCTCGTTTAGCCTGTAATATTATATCCGAACGGTTATTATAGATTGTCCTATCTGCAAAAAGGGATCAGTCGCAACATAATTGGCGGTATTCCGAAACTACAAAGCTATATTATTATCATCTTTGCATGTACACAGTTTTTGTTTTGTGTTTGTGCGTGCTTGGCTGCCTGTCGGCCTTTGTTTCTGCGCAGCTTTTCGCTGATTCTGCCGTGTTTCTTTGAAGCACTGCGAATGCCCGCAGAAAAATTGAATCTCGGGCTAGCATGTGGTGATATGTATGCACCTGGATGATGAAATTACTTCGGACTTTTGAAATGACGAGCACTTAGAAGAGTTGGTGTAAACTGTGAGGATAGGACACTCTTCCCAACCCACCCCCCCCCCCAACCCCTCCGAGTTTGCCATAGTTTGGCTGGCTTACTGCGCGCTACCATTGGCTGCAGAATATGAACTTGTTTAAGGATGTGTGGAAATATCGCCGTACGCCTTTGCCGGCGCGCGTACAATGAACCATTCAATAATCGTGGCAAAACTCGCAAGCCGATTGGGCAATCGGTGACTCATTCTACTGAAGTCGGCATTGCTCCAATATGTTCTTAACCGCCCCCGCCCCCACCTACCTTGGATCCAAGTCAGGCTCATCACAAGAATTTTGCTCGTCTGCAGTGGGATGGGTTGCTTGCCAATTCCCTTTACCTCGACTTTTCACGATTAGTAGTCCAAGCCCTTGACAAATGGTTGAGATGAGCACGACAGGTAATACCAACGTGCGTTCTGGCATGACACCGAACGAGAAGGAGGTGGGTCTCGATCCCCTCGTTCCAGAAACGGGCCCCACTGCCGTCAGAAATTCCATGTGGAATACCCTGTCGTTCCATCCCGGAGCAAATCCGCCCGTTCGCGCAGGAGGAAGTTTTATCCCTGATTCAATCGAGTTTTAAAAGCTAAGCGAAGAAGCACGTTGTGCACTTCATTGGGAAGGGGTTGGGGTTGGGGTGGGGGGAATGCTGAAATGCGCTGCACACCATATTTAACAAAGTTGTTGACTTTTTGGCGGGTGGGGGTGGGGGGCTGGGGAGGAAGGTACGCGGACCTTTCCGCTGGAACCGGTGCAATCCAGCTCTCCCCTCTACCTCCCGATCCTGAGGAACTACGTGTTCGAAAGTTTGCTAGATGCAGTTACCGGGTTGTTGATTTCCGTCCATGATTTGAGCAAATGCCGAATTTATAAATAAAGATCCCAGCGAATCGCTCAAAGAGGGCCTTTCCCGAATTTCATAATCAGACGTTAATCAATCGGCCATCAATTCTTAATTGTTTATGCTCCTGCTGAAGGTCAAATGCTCCTTAAATGTGAACCAAATCATACTTGGGACTTGTTGAGCTATATAGCATTAATATTAAAACGGCGAAAGCCCCTTACAGTTACCGCAGCACCCGTGTGCTTTATTTCAGAGTTTATAAATGAAATACCGTACAGTTAATTGAACAACTCAGACTTTAAAACGAGCAATGTTCACATACCGAATCGGCGGCAGTTCAAAGATATCCATCCGCGCAGCAATTAAACTCGTTTCAATTTAGGAACGGAGAGCCGGGAAAAGACGGAGAGAGAAAGAACGAGACCGGGAACGCGCGGAACTGTATGGGAAACGCAGGGTTTGAAAAGGAAACTGAGACAAAGGCATTGCGTTAAGGCAGGGCTGGAGGTCGGGCGGACCGCGCGCCGGCAGAAGCGGGGTAGAGCCGGACAAAGGAACCCGACAAGGGCCGAAGTCACGATCAGCGGCCGAAAGAAAATGCAAATAATGATCCGAGTTTAGTCTTTTATTTTAACTCCATATATATATTTTAAAAAATCCTATTTACTTACATTCGCCAATGCAAATATGTGAAACAATGCGCCGGTCAAGCTGAAGCGCGCCGCCATGGAGCAGGGCGAGCCCTCTGGCCTTGAACTTGACCCTGGTGCTCCGTCGACCGCGGATGGCCAGTCGAGCTCACACTAAAACAGGCACGTGCAAATCCGCGTGAAATTGTAAAAACCGGCTGGGCAGGTGCCGCTCCGAACACCACGGAAATTCTCAGATCGAATTTAAACAATCGGCCCAAATCTGCACTTGACTTCCCATTCCCACGTATTTGATTTCTAATATTTTCATTTCGGTTGTTATAAGATTTGTGTCGATATCCTGTCCTGCTCTCCCCCTTCATCCTAAACAAAACTTAGTTATTATATTGTTGGGGGGGGGGGGTGATTATAGGGAGTTGTGTGTCTTATTTAGCCCAGTAATTGGATAACACTATCCCAGAAATAACCGACTCTTCATAGTATGTACTCTTCCAGTCCTTCTTTCTAATCCTTATTTGTCAATCGTCATTTAAACTCACGGATTAAACATCTATCATTCACCACAAAATGGTCGATGGAAGTCTGAAGCAGTCTTCTGATAATGGGAATTTTGTAAATGTTTAAACGGGCTGCATAGTTGTAAATTAGATTTTTTTCTTTAAAAAAAAAGGTTCCTTTGTCCTTGAGTACAAATACACATGTTTCTGACCTTGAGCTTTAATAGCTCAAGCTGGAAAGTTACCGGGTTGCGTAATTCTTTGCTGATCGTCCCTTCTGCCCTATTTTTTTAAAAAGTAGAATCTGTGGGCAAGTAAGGGGAGAGGTGGAAATTGAACTTAAAAACTGGAACATATAAAGAAGTCCTTTCTGGGCAGTTATCACAACGAGCGGTACACGCCACAAAATGACATTAGAGACAAGCAGTGTTCTGATAACTAATGGAACACGACAGCATGGTAACTTTTCCCTCCGGCTGGGATCCTGGTGAATGAGGAATTCTGTTAATAGCAATGTTGCCAGTGAGATTAAAATCTAGAAACGCAGTCTGATTTTTTTTTTTTGGCCCATATTACCGGACCTGATCTATGAAACCAACGGAGAGAAGATTATTTCTGTCCTGGGGAAGGCCGTATGTTACTTTAACGTGTATAAAACAACAGCTCTGTTAAGATTCTCCCTGGTCTGCCGCCTGCTCTTGAGAGAGCGGGAATACCATATTACGCCATCTGCATCTGTACGCGATGCATGCGATTAAATTTTATGTGGAATTTAGTACAAAACTATCAACCTGATAAATGCACTTCATATTTGCAATTCACGGTACACCTTAACAAGAATATTTATCGCTGTTGTTTTATAATTGCTCGGTAGCATTGCTCCGTTAATAGCTTGAGGTTTTATTTTTCAAAGACACGTGATAGTTCGATATTGTGTTTTATATCTGCGGTAGGGTTTATTGGTTTGTAACGAAATGTAGAAGTTTTTAAGCCATTGAATTCTCCATCTTGCCCGACTAATAAAAGTGTCACGTATCCGCACTTGATTTGGATTTATTCGATCAATTATTAACAAAAAAAAACATCTTCATCTTGAGAGTCGAAATAGTTGTAGTAAATTGTGTTAAAACGCAAGATGGAACTTGCTTTATAAAAGACCAGAATACCATATATGGGTCAGTATCACCTCAATAAATTCCAGGATTATTTTCTGGGTATAATCTATGCTTAACACAAGCCATGTGTATGTTATTTAACTCGTACATTGTGATCATTAGCAGTGATATTTTGTGATTATATCAGTATTTTATGGCATTTGTGTTACCGTATGTCAAACATCAGGGCCTTCGCTATGATAAGCGGACAATCGTCCATTCAGGGAATGAAGTGAAACGTTCTCTGATTTGGATTTATTTCGTCAGAGGGTAATAAAGATGTCACTTATCCACGTTTGATTTGGATTTATTCGATCAAATTATTAACGGAGACGTCGTTTACGGGCGGCAGGGTAGCGTAGTGTGGCGGGCGCGGCGCTCTACAGTACCAGCCACCCGGGTTCAGATCCCGCCGCTGTTTGAAAGGTGCTTACAGGTTCTTCCCGTGACCGCGTTGATCTCGCTCGGGAGCTCCGGTTCCCAACCCACAGTCCAGGGGCGTCCCGGTCGGTTGGGTATTTGGTCAGCGGTAACTGTCGCGTGATTAAACCGCGGGGACTGCTGGGCGGCTCGGCTTGAAGGGCCGGAAAGGCCCCATACCTTAAAAATGAATCAATTCAATAAATATCTACATAATGATCTAACCTACGTCAGGCAAGATGTCCAAAAAGCCCGAGATATTTCGTTTCTGTCAATACCGGTCCGGAAGCGGTTTCAAAATCAGCATTGTGTAATAAGTTTCCAAAAATATTTGTTCCATGTAAAAAAAAGAAGTACGACAGACAACGACTGACCAATGTGTACAGTATGCAGTTACTCAATAGGTCAGGTCAAAGGCTCACCAATAGTCACGTTTCAGGATATGAAATCAGAACTAGAACCCGGTATAATATTAATTGTATATGCCATGAAATTTGTCGTTTTGCGGCAGCCGTACACTGCAATACATTTAAAAAAAACTATGTAACGCGGGCACATGATGATGATGATGAAGATTTTATGCACAATATATATGTATAAATATATAAAAATTTGGCATCAAACAATGATCTTCAGAATTGCTCAATTATGACTGATACATTGAATGCACAACACTCCCCTCTGCTTAGCCACAGACTCCAACTCAATAGAGAATACATCTCAACTACAGGCACCTTTTATTATACAGTACAACTATTAAATAGAGACATCCACAGCATCGTAAATTCTAGATTGTCCCGTTCAGCCCCAAGGATCTATTTGCTGGGAAGGATTTATTAATATTGTCGGTAACGTCTTTTCTATCGGCCGAGGGGGGTGTGGGTGGTCAGTCTGTTTGGCAGGAGAGACTAGCATCTGTGAAAGCAATCATAGGCACACACACACACACACACTCTCTCTCTCTCTCTCTCTCTCTCTCTCTCTCTCTCTCTCTCTCTCTCTCTCTCTCTCTCTCTCTCTCTCTCTCTCTCTCTCCTCTCTCTCTCTCTCTCTCTCTCTCTCACACACACACACACACACACACACACACACATATATATATAAAATTTATATTGTGCTCGTGGTTTGTTGTTTGCGCGTTCAAAAACCCCAATGGCGGAGCGAAGAAGCCGTTCCTTTAACTCCGGCAATATTGATTTCTGCCACACTGGGGGGGGGGGGGGGGGGGGGAGCTTAGGCCGTCCGGTTATACAGCGAGCCAGTTAGATATATCCGCCCGCAATGATCTGATCCACCGTACTTTTCCCTCTCAGTAAGTTGGCGTTTTGTTAAAGAGGTTGACAAAGTTAGCTGGTGGAGTCGAACCTGCCCGTGAGCCCCGCTCACTGTCCGGGCTGTGTCGTCTGACCGCACACTGACTTCCTATTTCATTTTCAATCTTTTTTAAGAAATGGCACTAGAATCTCTTCGGGCTAAGCTGTATCTCAGCAGTACTGGGATTTATTTTTTTTTAGTTTACGGAAAATGCTTTATCTCGGAATAATTCGTGCACAGGATCAGACTTTCACTGCTGAGCATTGTGGGAGGCAAAAGTTTGGGATGATAATTTCGAGGGCAGTTTGAACAAGCGGCTAGCCCACCGGCTAAGAAATACGGGCGGGCGGTGGTTTTAGTAACGACTCACTATTTGGAACGGCCGTTCAAAAGAACTCTGGTTTGTGCGGCAGTCCAGCGGGCTCCATTTTCACTTTCCGCTTAACCACGGGTGGAATCTGACATTGAGTTAAAATGCTGTTTCAACGAACGATAACGTAGTTCCACGCCAGTGCGGGCATTTCGGAGGTAAAAGTATGAAACCTTCAGAAGATAACAATTAAAAAGCCACTCAGCTGATGGGCTGGCCTCTAACTTCAACCTCTGGACCCCCGTTGGTTAAAAATCTCTCTTGCGCCTCTTTGCGCCTGAAGTTTGGCCCGTATTGGGGTTTTTTTTTAGTTATTTTCACGAACGGCAAGTTTTAAGCTAATACAATTGGTAAAATCGCATCAAGAATCAGAATCAGGTTTAACATCACTGGCATATGTTACAAATTCTGTTCTAATGCGACAATATTACAGTGTAACGCCTAACACAAACTATAGATTACAGTGATAAATATATATTACAAACTCTGCATTGCAATTATATAATTATAATCCATAGTTTATATATATATATATATATATGCATTATATATATGTATATGCGCAAGTGTATGTTTATATATATATATATATATATTTATATACATATACATATACACATATACATACATACACACACAAAAAACAAAAAAGAGAATAAATAGTGAGGTAGAATACATGCATTCATTGCCCTTGCAGAAGTCTCCCGGTTTGAAATTAAATGTTTTTATTGAACCAGTATACACCTTCGGCGGCTTCCGCAGTTTTGTCTTTTTTTTTTGTTTTGAAAAATAGGACATAGAAACGTGGAAAACCTACAGCACATTACAGGCCCTTCGGCCCACAATGCTGTGCCGAACACGTACTTACTTTGAAAATTACCCGGGGTTACTCAGAGCCCTCTATTTTTTTTTCTGAGCTCCTGGTTCCTATCCAAGAGTCTCTTAAAAAGACCCTATTGTATTCCGCCCCCACCGTCGCCGGCAGCCCATCTTTGCCTGAAATAGCCTTTCCTAATTTATCTCCTAAATTCCTCACTAATATTAAAGTTCTGTCCCCCCCCCCCTCCGCCCCGCCGCAGAAATTTCTGGCTTCTTCTCAGCTTTCGTGAAAATAAAACGCGTCCCACGCTCGGCGATGCTCGGCGCCGCGGTAACTCGCGCTTGTCGAGTCAATTTCTAAATCAGAATCTCGCTGTGTAAGTATTATATTGCCCCACATTAATCAGCAACTGTTCATCAGCTGGAGGCGAAGTAAGCGGTCTACTTGGAACCCGAATAAAAATCAGGTTTAGCATCACCGGCTCTGCCGTGAAATAATGCTGTTTTGCGCAGCTGCGCGTTGTAATGCATAGTAATAATAAACTATAAATTACAATAAACAGTGTAGATAAAAATTATATTAAATAAGTGGCGCAAAAAAAGAGAGGAAAATATAGTGACGAAATGGGTTGGTTGGGGGGTGGGAATCATTTATTTGAATCGCCAGCCTTTAAAAAGTCAACCTATTTTATAACAGGTCTCTGCAACAGGATCAGAGATATAGTTTCCGATATCAGTATGTCTTTAACTCTTTATACAAGGGAATTCGAATGCGTTAGGTACTGTAGTCTATAAGCGCAAGCTCGCTCCCATTCCCGCCCCCCCCCCCTTTCCCAATTCTAGCTCTTTACGGGATCGAGATGGTGCTCCGGACCAGCTGCATCACAATCTGCTACGGGAATTGCAAAGCATCCGACCGCAAGACCCTGCAAAGGGTCGCAAGCACTGCTGAGAGCACCATCGGGATCTCTCTTCCAGGCGTCCGGGGTATTAGCCAGGAGCGCAGCGTGCGCAGGGCCCGCGGCATTGTGAAAGATCCTCCCCGCCCGCCCCACAGTCTCCTTGACCCCCTTACCATCAGGCGGGAGACACGATAGCTGTAGGACAAGGGCTGTTAGGCGGGGGAACAGCTTCTTCCCCCAGGCCGTGAGGCTACCCTGCCGCCACCCGGGTCTCTTTGCGCACGGAGCTCCAGGAGCGCCATACTTTTTTTTTTCGACCTACGTTGTAAATGCACCTTCTGCTAAACTTGGAATATATTTCACCATTTGTTAATTTATTTGCGATAATATTATTTTGTGTGCTATGTGTGAGTCATGCGTACTGTTTCGTGTGCCTTGGCCGGTTGTTTAATTTGGCCGTACACAAGTACACTAAGCCTGAACTTCATCCCTACAGTTGGGAATTGCCGTGTTTAGCAGTCTCTGATTAAATCAAACTCTAATATTCCATTACGGATATTAATAGTGGCTGCGATTGTTCAACCATTCTCTCTATCCAAAAGCCTTATTTTCTTTACGCGATCCAGTTGCTCCCGCTTTTAAGCAACGCGCATAAAATGCAGGTCGGAACTCAGCAAGTCAGGCAATGCGCGCCGAATTCTTATTTCTTCTTTTTTGTAATTTATTTTTTAAATTAAAGTTCATCATCAAACGAATATTTCCATAAGATATATTTCAGATACCGTACATATATATTTCATATATTCACATGTGCCACAGCTCTCCACTTAATATTTATCTGGGGTATGCACTTACAGGGAAGAGAGGAAAGGAAGAACAAGTGAAAGGGGAAAACGATGTACAAGTAGGGATTGATCTTATTTTTACAACATATTCATTGATTTGTGAGAATAAAATCAGGCCTATGAGGCGTTATGTAGTTAAAACATTTTCCCCAGTATGAAACAAATTGTTCTAACTTATGATTAACAGATGCTGTTATCTCCCCCATTTTGTAAATGTCCATTGTAATTTCCATCCATGTATTTAAAGTTGGGCTCTCATGTGATAACCATTTCCTGGTAAGAGTCTTTTTACCAGCCACCAACAGTATATTCATTAAATATTTATCTCTTTTCAACCATTCTTGAGGCACATACCCAAAATATATGGTCTTACTTTCTAAGAGTATTTCACATTTAAAAATATCTTGTAGGGCATTATGTATCCCACTCCAACAGTCTGTGATAACGGGGCAATCCCAGAAAATATGATAATGGTTTACATCTTGATTTCCACAATTTCTCCAGCAAACAGGGAGGTTACTATCATAACGGGATTTCTGAGAGGGTGTAATAAAATATCTAATCAAGTTTTTCCATCCAAACTCCCTCCATTTCTGTGAACTGGTACACTTCCATTGATACCTCCATATTATTGTCCATTCTTCCTCAGATAGAATTATCCGTCGTTCTCCCATTTTGTTTTAATGTATGGTCCAATGTGTTTTAAGATTTGACAAACCCATATGCACGCTTGAAATGACCCTACTACCTTTATCTGAATTATATGATTTTCTAAATAGCTCTATCAAACATGTACTTGCCTTAGTTACCTTTTTAAACGTCCTATTAGCATATTGTCGCATCTGTAAATACTGATAAAAGTCTTGTTTTTCTAATGTGTTTCTCTTTAAGCATTTCAAAACTGAACAGTGTTCCTTCTTTCATTGTATTGCAAAGAACTGTTATTCCTTTAGCTGTCCAGTCCTTAAATCTAGTATCCAGCTTATTCGGCGTAAAATCCGAGTCAGATGCACACCATTTAAGAATTGCAATATCTCCCTTTAGTTTATATTTTTTCTCAAAGTTTTCCATATTTTAAGGGTCCATTTCACCCATGGGTTTTCAATAGTATTTATGTAACTTTGTAGGTTGTTATCAGCCAAAATTGCCTGTATGCGTCCTCTCTTCAATATTTCTCCATTGAGCGTCATATGATGGGTTGCACCAGCATATCACAGCTCTCAAATGTGCTGCAAAATAATAATCTCTAAGAAAAGGTACCCCCCCCCCCCGCCTTTCCTTGGCTAATTGCAAAGTTTTGAGACGAACTCTAGGCCTTTTACCTTGCCAAATTTATCTTGATTAACATTTTGTTCCATTCATTGAACTGATTTTGATTAATCTCTATTGGTAGGGTTTGAAAGAGATATAAGTCATTGCATTCATTTTAAGGGATTCAATCCTTGAACTGAGACTAAACAAAAGTATTAGGTTCCATCTTGTTATATCTTCCTTAATTTTTTATATATAGGCGGATAATTGTATTCTGATAAATTTGCCAAATCTTTTGGCATAATGTTGCCCAAGTATTTGAAAGACTCTGTGTGCCATGCCCAGGGATATCTTTTTTTTCAATTTCTCTTGGTGGGCTATAGTAATATGAAAGTAATTGGGTTTTATCTATGTTGATCTTGTATGCTGATAATTGACCATATTGTTGAAAGGATTGCATCAATTTAGGTAAAGAGTATGTTGGTTGCCCTAGATAGATCAAAATGTCATCCGCATAACAGGCCAATTTATGCTCTGTCCCTTTAATAGTAATTCCCCTGATATCTTCATTTTGTCTGACGTATTGAGCTAATAGTTTCAGATATAATTCGAAGAGTAGCGGTGACCATGCATAACCCTGTCTCGTGCCCCTTTCTAAGGTAAAACTATTTGATAGATATCCATTGATTTTAATCCTAACAGTAGGATTGTCATATAGTGCCTGTATAGTTTTGATAATTGCGCCATGTAAACCAAATCTATGTAAAACTCTGTAAAGAAAATTCCAATTAAACGAATCAAATGCTTTTTCAGCGTCCATGCTTATCACTATTGCTTCGATTTTATTTTTTTGTATATGATCCATAATGTGAAGTGTCCTTCGTATATTGTCTTGTGTCTGGCGTTGTCGTATAAACCTGTCTGATCGTTATGGGTAGAAACTCCTCTAATCATTTGACCATGATGGAGGTAAATAATCTATAATCTACATTAAGAGCGGATATTGGTCTAAATGACCCGTATTCCATTTTATCCTTGCCTTCTTTCGGTATAGCTGAGATTATCGCCTCCTTCCAACTGGGTGGTGTTTGTGCCTTTTTTAGAGCCCAGTTCAGTGTGGCGAGTAAAACAGGAATTAACTCATTTTTAAATTCTTTGTACCACTCTGCCATATGCCCATCTGATCCTGGTGACTTGCTTAATTTAAGCCTACTAATTGCAGCTTTTAATTCAACTTCAGTTATATCAGCAGTCATCGTTCTATTTTGTTCTTCGCTTAATGTGGGTAACTCCAGAGAATTCAGGGAGGTGTCAATTTGGGTTATGCTTCCCCCTGGAACTTGAAATATAGCGTTTTGTAAAACACTTCAAAAGCTTCTTGAATTTCACTTAACTTATTTTCTATCATTTTCGTTCTTGGGTCCCTAATTCTATAAATTGTATTTTCTGCTATCTTTTTTTTCACTTTCCACGCCAGTATTTTCATAGACTTAGATCCACTTTCATAATGTCTCTTTTTCAGAAACATTAATTTTTTCCTGATTTCTTGTGTAGCCAAACTATTAATTTCATTCCTAATTCTTTTAATTTCCCCTAATATATCCTGCGTCAAACCCCATTTTTTTCTAGTTCCTTCAGCTTATTTTGTAATTCCTCTAATGTTTTATTCCTTATTTTTTTTTCTTATATGAAGGTATCGCTTTAATTTTCCCTCTTAAGACCGCCTTCAGAGTATCTCATAAAATGGGAGGTGAAACCTCTCTATTATCATTAAATTTTAGGAAAAGACCAATTTCTTTTCTAATTTGTTCCTTAAAGTAGGGATCATTGAGTAGACTTGAACTTAGTTTCTAAATAGTATTCTTTGGTTGTAGGTCAAAATCAACAAATAAATATATAGGTGCATGGTCACTTACATCTATTGTCCCAATTCCACAGGTGTTTATTTTCCCTTTGTCTTTTCCAAATGTTATGAAATAGTCTATCCTTGTATATAAAGACTGGGGGGCAGAATAGTGAGTGTAATCCCTTCTGCTGAGGAAAAGATCCCTCCATATATCAATGAGACCAACATCCTCAAAAAGTGTATTAACTTGCTTATGTAAGGATTTTGTTTCATAGGTTTTTATATTGCAAGAGTCTAACTTTCGTTGTAATTGTAAATTTAAGTCTCCCCCACAAATCAAGACACCTTCTGTTTCCATCACCATAATATTAGTAATTTTCTTGAAGAAACTGATATCACTTCCTGGGGGTGCGTGAATATTCAATAGAGTAAATGATTTTCCGTCTATATTCCCCCTTACCAGAATATATCTGCCTTCCTTATCTCCCGTTTCGAATACTTTTTTTTTTCAAAATTTAGGTTGCTTGGGATAAGAATAGCAATTCCTCTCCTATGTCCTGATTTATATGAGAAAAACAAATCAGGGAAGCCCATTCTCTTTAGTTTCCCATGCTCATTATCACTTGAGTGAGTTTCCTGTAAATGTACTACACGGGCTTGTTCTTTCTTCATTTTTTTTGATAGAATTTTACTGCGTTTGATTGGATTTCGAATTCTTATTTCTAATTCTTAAACGCCGCGAACGAGTGAATTGCAGGAGAGTAAAACGGCCCTGGAAATACAGTACACAGGCAATTTCTGCTCCCTGCCACCACCACCCCCCCCCCCACCCCCCGCCGCCCCAAACGGCTGAAATTTTGATCGCGGTCTGTCTGCGCGCTAAAATATGATCACACGTAGCAACATTGTACGCCATCCCGCCCAAGAGTCGATTGATCGTTTCCCGGTGGATGTACCCCTCCTCTCCTCTCAACTCCCTACAAAGATAACTATTTCAGAGTTAACCACCATTATTAGAGTCCCGTTATCGCGTGGAGTCAGATATCGTGAACCCATGAACACCACTTCACTATTCCGCTCTTTTTTTTTGCTAAAGTTATTTAATCTTATATGCGCTCTCAACGGCCACTTTATTGTTAGGTACAGGAGGTACCCAATAAAGCCGACCCCGAGTGTATGTCCGTGGTCTTCTGCGCGCTGCGGCCCACCCACTTCAAGGTTCGACGTGTTGTGTGTTCAGAGATGCTCTTCTGCACAGCACTGTTGTCACGCGTGGTTGCCTGAGTCGTGGTCGCCTTCCCGTCAGCTTGAACCTGTCTGGCCAGTCTCCTCTGATCTGTCGCACTGACAAGATGTTTTCACCCGCAGTTTTTTTTTTGTTGTTTTTATTTTCCCACACTATTCTCTGTAAACTCTGTAAATGGATAGTCAGAGGCTGTCTCCCAGGACCGAAACGGCTAGCACAAGAGGGCACAGTTTTAAGGTGCTTGTGAGTAGGTACAGAGGAGATGTCGGGGGTAAGTTTTCACCCCCTTCAAGTCAGCATTTAGTAAATGCACCTTTGGTAGCAATTGCTGCCTGGAGTCTGTGTGGACGGGTCTCTACCAGCTTTGCACATCTGGACACTGCAATTTCTCCCCATTCTTCTTTACAAAACTGCTCGATCTCTGTCAGATTGCATGGGGATCATGAGTGAACAGCCCTTTTCAAGTCCAGCCACAAATTCTCAATTGGATTGAGGTCTGGACTCTGACTTGGCCACTCCAGGATATTAACTTTGTTGTTTTTAAGCCATTCCTGTGTAGATTTGGCTTTATGCTCGGGGACATTGTCCTGCTGGAAAACAAATCTTCTCCCACATCACATTTCTCTTGTGGAATAGTCAGAGGCTTTTTCCCAGGGATGCTTGTGAGTAGGTACAGAGGAGATGTCGGGGGTAAGTTTTTCACTCAGAGAGTGGTGAGAGCGTGGAATAGGAAGAGTCTCCCGGATGGGTACATGGAGCTTAGAAAAATAGAGGGCTATGGGTAAGCCTAGGTAATTTCTCAGGTAAGGACATGTTCGGCTCAACTTTGTGGGCTGAAGGGCCTGTATTGTGCTGTCGGTTTTCTGTGTTTCTATGTAACTCTCGAGGCTGTTGTGCGTGAAAATTCCAGGACATCAGCGGTTTCTAAGTTACTCAGACCAACCCCGCCTGGCGCCAACAATCATTCCGCAGTCCACGTCGCTTAGATCGCACCCCGGAAAACCCCCCATTCTGATGTTTGTTGCGAACGACAACTGCACCCCTTGACCATGCCCGCATGCTACTTCCGCCACCAGATCGGCTGGTCAGATAGATGCACCAACGAGCAGATGTACAGGTGTACCTGATAAAGCGGCCAACGAGAATATGTTTTCTTTTCTTATTGTAGTTTTCAGTACCGCTGGCGTAAAACGAATTTCACGACTTAGACCGGTGATAATAAACCCGACCTTTAACTCTGATTCGTTCTATTTTGCATTTATCCGTCCATTTCCCCGCTTGGTGTAAACTTAACGTCAGACGCAGAGAGGGAGGCTGCGTGGTGATCAAAGCCAAAATCATATCTGGCTTGATTCCTCTGCAAGACTCGAACCAATCTTCCTTCAAATGCTACATCTGGTATCATAACTACATTTAAGCGTGGCTTCCACAAGCAAGAAAATTCATACAGTGCTGTACAAAAGTGTTGGGCGCACGAACTGTATGTATAAAATATAATCACTACAGTACTGCAGTGATTTTAACGTCACTGCCCTGCTGCCGGGGTGGGGGGGGGGAGGGAGGGGTGGAAACGAATACACTTCACGACATGTGTGAGTGATGATAAACTTGATTCTGATACGGGTCTCTATGGTGGACTGAGAGTGGGAAGGGGGCAAGGAGAGGGGAAGGGGAAGGGGATGGGGGAGGGAGAGCGGGAAGCTCAAGAGAGACATTCTGTCATGGCCAAAGAACCGATTGCTTGGGATCAAGCGACCTTGCCTGGCGTCTCAGGGCTGGGTGTGTCTTCCCGGCATTCCTTCTCTGCCACCGTGACTCTGCACCCTCGCCATTCCCAACATCCTCTGCTCCCACCAGGTTTACAAGCTCGCTCTCCGCTCCACGTTGACAAATACCGCACTGTGCGAAAGACCTGGGCACCCTAGCTACAGATATGCGGCCAATACTGCACTTCGTTACTTCGTGATCAGTTCCAGAGCCGGTGCTAATGAAAATTCGAAGTCCCTGCTGAGACAGCAGAAACACAGGGCGCTTCTCTGCTTCTCAGCTCTCCCCCCGCCCCACTTCCCACCACCCCCCGACAATGGCCGGGAACTCGCGTGGCAATAATTTTAAATGTGCCACTTCTTCACGGGCCACATCAATAACCGACGCTGGGATTACACCATAAATAACCGTGTGCAGGAAAACAAAATCTCTCCGACACCCAAGTGTCGTCGCGGCAGCGGCAGTTGGCGCAATTTTATCACGTCCTTCCTATTTGCAACTATTCCTTATCGGGTCAAGACCCGTGCTAGGGTATACATTCTCTCTATAGATTACTTAATACTTACTTTAAATACAATTACCGTTGGAAACTATACGCCGGGTAACTGTGTTGCAAGGGTCCGAAGCAGGCGGCCAAGGAGGTGGTGGGTCAGGCCAAGGGTAGGCTTTTTCTGTCTTTCAAAGTTACATATATTCTGGCATGATTACCACGGGCAGCAAAAGCACCCCCACGACAGGGGGCAGGGGAAAGGACACCGGGAACTAAACGCCAGATTCAAAAATAAAACAAAACTGCAGGAAGCGTCTCCATCCGGATGGCATGAAAAATTAGCCCGGGAAGCTACGTACCAGTTAATTTGAGAAGGCCAATAAGAAGGTGCGGGCATCTACCGTTAAGAAGTAGTTACTTTATTAGGAGTTTGAAGAGATTTGGCATGTCAGCAAATACACTCAAACATTTCTATATTTGTACCGTGGAGAGCATTCTGACAGACTGCATCACTGTCTGGTATGGAGGGGCTACTGCACAGGACCGAAAGAAGCTGCAAAAGGTTGTAAATCTAGTCAGCTCCATCTTTGGTGCTAGCCTACAAAGCACACAGGACATCTTCAGGCAGCGGTGTCTCAGAAAGGCAGCGTCCATTATTAATGACCTCCAGCATCCAGGGCATGCCCTTTTCTCATCAGGGAGGAGTTACAGGAGCCTGAAGACACACACTCAACGATTCAGGAACAGCTTCTTCCCCTCTGCCATCAGGGAGGAGGTACAGGAGCCTGAAGACACACACTCAACGATTCAGGAACAGCTTCTTCCCCTCTGCCATCAGGGAGGAGGTACAGGAGCCTGAAGACGCACACTCAGCGATTCAGGAACAGCTTCTTCCCCTCTGCCATCAGGGAGGAGGTATAGGAGCCTGAAGGCACACACTCAGCGATTCAGGAACAGCTTCTTCCCCTCTGCCATCAGGGAGGAGGTACAGGAGCCTGAAGACGCACACTCAGCGATTCAGGAACTGTTTCTTCCCCTCTGCCATCAGGGAGGAGGTACAGGAGCCTGAAGACACACACTCAACGATTCAGGAACAGCTTCTTCCCCTCTGCCATCAGGGAGGAGGTACAGGAGCCTGAAGACGCACACTCAGCGATTCAGGAACAGCTTCTTCCCCTCTGCCATCAGGGAGGAGGTATAGGAGCCTGAAGGCACACACTCAGCGATTCAGGAACAGCTTCTTCCCCTCTGCCATCAGGGAGGAGGTACAGGAGCCTGAAGACGCACACTCAGCGATTCAGGAACTGTTTCTTCCCCTCTGCCATCAGGGAGGAGGTACAGGAGCCTGAAGACACACACTCAGTGATTCAGGAACTGTTTCTTCCCCTCTGCCATCCGATTCCTGAACGGACATTGAAGCTTTGACCACTACTTTACTTTCTTAATATACAGTATTTCTGTTTTTGCACATTAAAAAAATCTATTCACTTTACGTAATTGATTATTTGTTTATTTATTATTATTATTATTATTATTATTATTATTATTATTATTATTATTATTATTATTATTATTCTCCTCCTCCTCTCTGGTAGATTACGTATTGCATGGAACTGCCGCTGCTAAATTAACAAATTTCACGTCTAATGCCGGTGATAATAAACCTGATTCCGTTTACAGGGTACTAAGTAAGTGGAATCACGATTGGGCAAAAGCATCACGGACTCGTCAAGTGACGAGAAAGGGGCCCCTCGTCCGTGAAAGGGTGTGTTGGCGATGGGGAGGCCCCAGCGGAGGTTCATGAGCATGATTGCGGGAACGAAAGGGTTAACGTGCGAGGAGGGGCTGACGGTCTGTACTCGCTGGAGTTTCGGAGAATGTGGGGGGGGGGCAGATCTCACTGAAACCTATTGAATATGGAAAGGCTAGCTAGAGTGGATGTGAAGAGGATGTTTCCTCCTGAGTGGTGGGGGTGGGGTGGGGGTTGTCTGGGACCAAAGGATATCCCTTTGGGATGGAGAGGAGGAGGAATTTCTTGGGCCAGAAGGTGGTGAATCTGTGGAATTCATTGCCACAGGTGGACGTAGAGGCCAAGTCATTAGAGGTAGTTCAAGCGAAGGCTGATGGTTTCATGATTTGTTAGTCCTGAAATGTAATGGGGGAGAAGGCAGGATAATGGGATTGAGAGGGGTAATAAATCAGCAAAGAAGAAATGGCGGAGTAGAGACTCGATGGGCCGAATGGCCTTGATTCCCCTCCTATGCCTTATGGGCTTATGGTCACGGTACGTAGAAGGGCAAATGTCTTGGACCTGACTTTATTTCTTACAACCCTCACATACAGGAGGAGCGAAAATCTTTTCGCTACACCTTCGTCTGAATGAGCAACGTGTAATCACAGTAATTTACAATAAACAGAACAGTCAGTGTAACACAGAAATACACTCAGATCAGCGTGAGTTCATCAGACTGATGGCCTGGTGGAAGAAGCTGTCCCAGAGCCTGTTGGTTCTGGCCTTTGTGCTGCGGTACCGTTTCCCGGATGGTAGCAGCTGGAACAGTCTGTGGTTGGGGTGGCTCGGGTCCCCGATGATCCTTCGGGCCCTTTTTACACACCTGTCTCCGTAAAATAAGGATGACTGACTGTAGTTGGAATCAGATCTTCAGACATGCATGCGATTCCGGCTCAATATTTTAATTCCTGGGTTTGTGGCGTTTGTTATCAGCAAGGATCAAGGTTTGTTCAACAGACAGAGGACGGGGTCAGAATAAATGGTTAATATGGGAGTGTAGGTTACATCCAGTAACGTACAGATTAGGTAAGTGCTTGAGGCTCAGCTGTTTTACACCAGCGCCGATACCTTGAGAGGACCGTGCAAAGACAGCCGGGGAAGTGAGCGGCGAGGAGGTGCTTTTTTTTTCTCATTCTTACTAGAAACAACCTGGATTTGGTATCCATCCCCTAGGATGGAAGAGACAAAACAGGAGTCAGCTGAATCAGCATCATCATTTTGGGCTGTGCCGCACGGCGTGGGCGAACATGACCTTCCATATGTTTTCATGATGACGAGTTCCAAGTCAGCTCTTCAGCGCTTCTGCCTCCCCACCCCTTGACGTAACCCGTGAATGACATGCGCTGCCGCCCGTGACTTTTCCTTCCACCGGCTCTCCCCGTCACTGCAGGATGTTCGGGCGTCTCCTTCCTCAGTACCTGTCTCAGAAATTCCATCCGCCGTTTCCTGAGGGATGATGTCAGCCCACTCCTTACTCCGGCTTTTCGCAACATTCCCCACCCCCCCCCCCCCCATCTGTTACCCAGTCCTTCCACGACATTTTCCAACTTTCTTCTCGAAAACAACACTTGTGTGTGTGTGTGTGTGTGTGTGAGTGTGTGTGTGTGTGTGTGTGTGTGAGAGTGTGTGTGTGTGTGTGTGTGTGTGTGTGTGAGTGTGTGTGTGTGTGTGTGTGAGTGTGTGTGTTGTGTGTGTGTGTGTGTGTGTGAGTGTGTGTGTGTGTGTGTGTGAGTGTGTGTGTGTGTTGTGTGTGTATGTGTGTGTGTGTGTGTTGTGTGTGTATGAGTGTGTGTGTGTGTGTGTGTGTGTGTGTGTGTGTGTGTGTGTGTGTGTGTGTGTCGGGGGTTGGGGGGGGGTTGTTCAACTACACTGGTGGATATTTAGTCAGGATTAGACAAGGGCGCTTGGCTTCCTTACCGTTCGATATTCAAGTCACTTTTATTGTCATTTCGACCATAACTGCTGTGCACAGTGCATAGTAAAAACGAGACATTTTTCAGGGCCATGGTGTTACTAGACTGAACTGCGTAAAAAAAAACAGAGAGAGAGAGAAAAAAAACAACTACACTAGACTACAGACCTACCCAGGACTGCGTAAAGTGCACAAAACAGTACAATAAATAATAAATAGGACAATAGGGCAAGGTGTCAGTCCAGGCTCTGGGTATTAAGGAGTCTGAAAGCTTGGGGGAAGAATCTGTTACATAGTCTGGCCGTGAGAGCCCGAATGCTTCGAATTCCGGGACTAGGTGTCGGTTTATGCCATCAGGTAGTTTCGTGCCTACCATAACAGGCGGGCAAGGAGCGGAGAGGTTGATTATGGTATGGAGAAATAATAAATTCAGAGAATTGTAATTTTATTTTATTCATTTCATGAGATATAACGCGGAATAGGCCCCTCCGGACCTCCGAGCCGCGCCGCCAGCAACCTCCGATTTAACCCTCGCCAAATGCCGCGACAATCAACAGTGAAACTACTGACCAGTTATACTTTTGGACTGTTGGAGAAACCCCGAACACCCGGAGGGCAGCGGATTTTGCGTTGAACCCCGGTTGCTGGTACTGTAAAGTGTCGTGCTAGCCACTACGCCACCGCGCTTCCCTGTTTTTTCATGGCCAGCGGTTAGCGCGACGCTCTTACCACTCGGGGCGTTCCGGAATTTGGAGTTCAAAGCCGGCGCTGCCTGTGAGGAGTCTATCCGCTCTCCCCGGGAGCTCGGTGGTTTCCTCCGGGTACTCCGCTTTCCCGCCACAAACTAAAGACGTACCGCGCTATAGGTTAATTGGTCATTGTAAATTGTCCTGTGATTGGTCGGCCATCCGTCTGTCTCGAAGGCCAATGTGTGGTGATGATGATGAACGTCACAAGCCTGGGCGGAAGGTATGGAGATCCTGAGATGCCCCAGTCGTCAAGAACCCCCCCCCCCCCCCCCCGCCCTCTCCAGTGTAGTCCCATAGGAAGCTTATGAAGCGATACGCTTGGCGCCATCTTGGGTGCAGGATCTGACGGAAGGGTGACGTCCAGTCGCATTAGGGGCTGCGCTCCGGGTTTGCCGTCTGGAGTCTTTCGTCTCTCCGGAGGCTGCCCGCAAAGCAGTGGGGCTATTTACCCGCGGGTGGGGGGATCTGTTTCACGAACACCAGGGCGCGTCCCACACGTCGGTGCTTCGTGCGCGCGGGGGAGGGGAGGTGGTGGGGAGTGGGGGGGGGGCAGACTTCCTCCTCCCCATCCGCTGTCGCTCAGCCCGAGTCCGAAAGGAGTTCGGTTTCCGTGCGAGGTGCTGGTACCACACGGGGCTTGCAGTTGGAGGAGCTCTACAAGGCTGCCGGCCAGCGGTGGCAGGTGAACGTGAGAGCGCCAAGCACTGCCTACTACACTACCACACCACATGCGTCGCGACAACAACCCATTTTGACGCCATGTGCTTAGGTTATTGTTAAATAGGTGGGTCGCTGGGTAGCGTGGCTTGTTGGATTGGAAGAGCCTGTTCTGCTTTATCTCTAAATATATAATTGAAAAAAATAAAAGGCATAGAAAGGGACTCGGGTGTCCAAACACATGCACCGTACAAAGTTTACATGCAGAATAGCAAGCAGTAAGGAAAAGAATTGACCATTTCGCGTATTACCAGTCATTACGGAGGAAACCAAATAGTATTCTTGCAGAAATTGGCGAAAACTGGGATATTCTTGGATCAGTATGGTTAGAAACATTAAATTATGTAATTGGAGATGGCGCTTTCCATAGAGATCTAAACACAGCCCTTATCACAGTTATACCCAAGCCCGGTAAGGACCCCTTGGATCGTGCCAATCACCGTCCAATCTCCTTGGTAAACGCCGACATCAAGATATTTTCCAAAGTCTTAGACAGTAGACTCGAGACAGTGGTTGGGAAAATAATTAGCCCAGATCAAACGGGCTTTATCAAGGGACGTCTCGCATCTGATAATATTCGCCAGCTTTTACACATACTGAGCGCACCACGTAAAATGCTTCCCCCCCAACCCACCAACCCCCCCCCCTCCCCCACCCCGCCTGTGGTCTGCTATTTCTAAATGCTGAAAAAGCGTTCGATCGCCATGAATGGCTATATCTTTGGGGAGTTCTAAAAGAATTTAAGTTCGGCGATAAATTTAGCAATATGATTCAAACACTGTATGCTAATCCCTCCCTTGGGTATGTGTGGGAGGAGGTTTCTCAGAGTTATTTGACATAGGACGGGGCACACGACAAGGGGTCCCTTTGTCTCCTTTAATTTTCACTATATCTATTGAACCGCTTGCACATTTAATTAGAAACTCTCCTCAGATCTCCTCTATTACAATAGGCACAACATCACATTCAACATTACGCAGACGGCACATTAGTTTCTATGGCAAATGTTCAACAAACTCTCCCTTATGTTTTAAAAACACTGGAACTATTTGGATTTCCTTCAGGATACAAAGTTAATCTGTCAAAATCAGCACTGATACAGATAAAAGTAAGGTGTCTCTCCCTCCCCAGATTAATGTTACAAATGAGGTCCACTAATTGGGTATTAAAGTTAATATTTCCCTATCGTCTGTGGCTAAAACAAATTGCTCTTTAATTTTGAAAAAAAAAATAGAAGATATTAATAGATGGAGACACCTGCCGGCATCAGTCCCAGCCCGTATATCGGTCATTAAAATGAACATCTTACCCCGCATTAATTTTATCAGCTCAATGATCCCACTTGCGCCTTCAGCAGGATATTGGCAAAAGCTGGACTCCTTACTACGATGCTATGTTTGGAACAGTAAATGACCCAACATAAAGTGGTCAGCTCTACAATTCAAAAAGTCAAATGGGGGATTGGCATGCCCAGATTTTAAACTGTACCACTGGGCATTTGTAATAAAAGTCTTAGCAAATGGATGGAGGAGGATAAAGTTTCATCATGGAAAAATATAGAACAAGAGCTAATAGCACCAATAAGGTTGAAGGGCTTTCTCCTTATAGGTTTGTCTACCAAAAAATGTGATTTGTATTACGGTCCATTTTTAACCCATGTGCTACAAGTGTTTAGAGCAGCAGAAAAATTCCTAAAATTTAAAAGCGTATGGTGCAAATCATCTCCATTATGGAACAATAATCATTTTCTATCATGGGGGGGGACCATTCACTTGGGAGGATAAAGTTATTACTGCTCTTCAAGATATTAATGGGGCAAGAACTATCCTTAGCTTTCAAGAACTGGTATCTCGATATAATATTGATAAAAACTCTCTTTTCTTCTACCTTAGAGTAAGATCAGCTTGTAAAGCCTATGGGGTTCCCTGGGGGTCAGACTTAAAGGATTATCCCATTTTAAGTTGGATACAGAGTGCCCCAAGACAGATAGTGTCATATATCTATGATAAATTAAACTCCCAGAAATATGTGCCTACCACGGGAATGAAAGCCTGGGATAGGGACATATCTGAATTGGGACAAGACTTAGACTGGGATGTGATTTGGGATAATGCAGCCGATGCTTCGAAAAGCCCAAATCATCGGTATATACACTTGAAATTTTGTCATACAGCATATCTAAAACACCGAGAATTAGACATCAAATGGGACTGGTTCCTGACCCATATGGGTCATTTTGTTCCCCCCCCCCCCCCCCCCACGGAACCGTTGGCTGTTTTATACATGTTGTATGGGTATTTGCCCAGGGGTTTTTGGTTTGTGGGGGAAGGTTATCAGTACTCTTACAGAACTAACGGGGGTACAATTACCAATGGACCCCGCTGCACATCTTCTAAATGATGAGTCCCACCTTTCCCTGACGGGGAAAAAAAAACACGCAAATCTGGCTGGCAGGCCTGACTGCAGCTGAGAAGATTGTAGCCCAGCGTTGGAAACCTCCCCGTGATATTTCAAGCACTCACTGGCTTCGGAGCTGTTCGGGCATTTCTTACCCGGAATTATCATCAGCAAGAGTAAATGATGCACGACCAAACACGATCTTAATGTGGACAAATTTGATATCTAACTTAAAAGATCTTCTGTTAAAGTAGGAACGCTCTGTCTGTGTATGCAGTACTATTCGGTTGGTTGGTGGCGGGGAGAGGGGTGGAGAAGGGGGTGGGATGAGGGTTGGGGGTGGCTGGATTAAACAGTCAAAATGTAATCGGCAACTGGTTGCAACGAATGTAATTTGTTGGTGTTGCAATGAAAATTGGTGAAAACAGTCGAGTGCATTGTGCGCATTCTTATACATCTTACCCAAGGGACAAGATATAGCGAATTATCGCGATCTCCGAAGAAGGGCCTCGGCGCGATGCGTCGACCGCTCATCCCTTCCCATTGGTACTGGTTGACCTGCTGGGTTCCTCCAGCTTTGATCGTGTGGATAGTCAGAGGCTTTTTTCCCAGGGCTGAAATGACTAGCCACCGTCCGAACCGCCGACGTCCAGTATCCGTCGCCCTAGAACCGCTGCCGCTCCTCACACGACCGTCCTCCTCGCTCTCTTCCCGTTAAAGACCGCGAACTCCCGCTCAGCTCGCACATACGAGATAGCATAACAATTCTCCATTGGTTATTTCCCCCCTTACCGGTAGTCATAACCGAAACATACCAGACACAGAAACCCATTACAGCATTACAGAGAAGCCATTTCATTACGACAATACAGGGAAGCCATTTTGTTATAACAATACAGGGAAGCCATTTTGTTAGCCTGAACAGTTAACACCACTGTAACTGGGACTGAGGGTCCTGCATAGGTATGGCATTGAACTGCTGTTGCTGCTAAATTAACAGATTTCACGACGCATGCCGGTGATAATAAACCTGATTCTGGTTCTGTTATCTTGAACCAGGCTGGACATTCCAATCTGACTTATAGATAATAGACAATAGGTGCAGGAGTAGGCCATTCGGCCCTTCGAGCTGGCACCGCCATTCGCTGTGATCATGGCTGATCATCCACAATCAGTACCCCGTTCCTGCCTTATCCCCAAATCCCTTGACTCCGCTATTTTTTAGAGCTCTATCTAACTCTTTCTTGAAAGCATCCAGAGAATTGGCCTCCACTGCCTTCTGAGGCAGAGCATTCCACAGATCCACAACTCTCTGGGTGAAAAAGATTTTCCTGAACTCCTATCTAAATGGCCTACCCCTTATTCTTAAATTGTGGCCTCTGGTTCTGGACTCCCCCAACATCGGGAACATGTTTCCTGCCTCTAGCGTATCCAATCCCTTAATAATCTTATATGTTT
The DNA here is from genome assembly GCF_048418815.1 of Hemitrygon akajei. Lineage (NCBI taxonomy): Eukaryota > Metazoa > Chordata > Chondrichthyes > Myliobatiformes > Dasyatidae > Hemitrygon > Hemitrygon akajei. The sequence continues at coordinate 72,758,491 of NC_133141.1, read as the reverse complement.
CAATCAGATCCCCTCTCATCCTTCTAAATTCATGTGTATACAAGCCCAGTCGCTCCAATCTTTCAACATATGTCAGTCCCGCCATCCCGGGAATTAACCTCGTGAGCCTACGATGCACTCCCTCAATAGCAAGAATGTCCTTCCTCAAGTTTGGAGACCAAAACTGAACACAATACTCCAGGTGTGGTCTCACCAGGGCCCTGTACAGCTGCAGAAGGACCTCTTCACTCCTATACTCAATTCCTCTTGTTATAAAGGCCAGCATGCCATTCAGCTTTCTTCACTGCCTGCTGTTCCTGCCTGCTTACTTTCATGTGACTGATGAAAAAGGACACTTCTTGCATTAACAAGGCATTTTCACCCACAGAATTTATGCTCAACTCATTGATTTTCTTTTTTGTTGTGTTGTTGTCTGTTTATCGCACCACTCTCTGTAATCTCTAGCTCAGGTGTTCCCAAAGTGTTTATATGCCACGGAGCCCTACCATTAGCCGAGAGGTCCGTGGACTCCAAGTCCGTGCGTGGAAATGCCAGGAGATGAGCATTTTCTGAGATACTCAAACCACCCCATCTGGCACCAAGAATCATTCCACGGTCAAAGTTACTTAAATCACATTTCTTCCCCCAATTCTGATTTTGGGTCAGAACAACAACTGACCCTGCCTGCATGATTTTATGCATTGAGATGCTGCCACATGATTGGGTGATTAGGCAGCTGTATTACCGAGCAGGTGGGTAGGCGTTCTAATACAGCGGCCACTGAGTGTGTATTGGCGCTGTGAATCTTGGTTGGATTCAATCACTTGGTGCAAAGGATTTAATTCCATGCTGAGTGTCTGTCTGATTCGGTGGGTCGATGACCCTAATAGTCAACCATCACACACAAAATGCTGGTGGAATGCAGCAGGCCAGGAAGCATCTTTTGGAAGAAGTACAGACGGCGTTTCGGGCCGACATGCCGACTGTACTTCTCCCTATAGATGCTGCCTGGCCTGCTGCGTTCCACCAGCATTTTGTGTGCGTTGCTTGAATTTCCAGCATCTGCAGATTTCCTCGTGTTTGCGTTTTTAATAGTCAGCCATGTTGAACTTTTGGTGCACTCGAAACAGGAGATGTAACACAGTTACGTCTGAGGAATTATAGAGGACGAGGTATGCCAACTAGTGGAGTGATGGCGCAGCAACAACCTGGCACTCAACATCAGTAAGACGAAAGAGCTGATTGTGGACTTCAGGAAGGGTAAGACGACGGTACACACACCAATCCTCATAGAGGAATCAGAAGTGGAGAGGGTGAGCAGCTTCAAGTTCCTGGGTGTCAAAGTCTCCAAAGATCTAACCTGGTACCAGCATATCGATGCAGTTATAAGGAAGGCAAGACAGCCACTATACTTCATTAGGAGTTTGAAGAGATTTAGTGCGTCAACGAATACACTCAAAAACTTCTACAGATATGCCGTGGAGAGCATTCAGACAGGCTGCATCACTGTCTGGTATGGGGGAGAGGGGTGCGGGCTATTGCACAGGAGGACAGATGCTGCAGAGGGTACCATCTTGGAACAGATGGTACGATTCAGGAACAGCTTCTTCCCCTCTGCCATCAGGGAGGGGGTACAGGAGCCTGAAGACACACACTCAGCGATTCAGGAACAGCTTCTTCCCCTCTGCCATCAGGGAGGAGGCACAGGAGCCTGAAGACACACACTCAACGATTCAGGAACAGCTTCTTCCCCTCTGCCATCAGGGAGGAGGTACAGGAGCCTGAAGACACACACTCAACGATTCAGAAACAGCTTCTTCCCCTCTGCCATCAGGGAGGAGGTACAGGAGCCTGAAGACACACACTCAACGATTCAGGAACAGCTTCTTCCTCTCTGCCATCAGGGAGGAGGTACAGGAGCCTGAAGACACACACTCAACGATTCAGAAACAGCTTCTTCCCCTCTGCCATCAGGGAGGAGGTACAGGAGCCTGAAGGCACACACTCAACGATTCTGGAACAGCTTCTTCCCCTCTGCCATCAGGGAGGAGGTACAGGAGCCTGAAGGCACACACTCAACGATTCAGGAACAGCTTCTTCACGTCTGCCATCAGGGAGGAGGTACAGCAGCCTGAAGACACACACTCAACGATTCAGGAACAGCTTCTTCCCCTCTGCCATCCGATTCCTAAATGGACATTGAACCCGTGAACACCTCTGCACTTTTTTAATATATATTATTTCTGGTTTTTTTTTACACGATTTTTAATTTATTCAATATACGTATAATGTCTATTTATTTATTTATTTATTTATTTATTTAATTTATTTATTTATTTATTTATTTATTTATTTATTTATTTATTTATTTATTAATTGTTACTTTTTTCCCTTCTATACTATGTATTCTATACTACATCGAACTGCTGCTGCTAAGTTAACACATTTCACGACGCGGGCCGGTGATAATAAACCTGATTCAGCTTGACCAACAGCCTGCTCGCTTTCAGGCATTGAGTTGCCGCCGCACGGTCGGCCGGTTAGATGTTAGCATTAACGAGCAGGTGTGCAGGTGTACCTATTAAACTGCCCACTGGGCGTATACTGCCACTTACTCCGAGTCCTGTTTCTCACCGGTCAATATGTCTGCAGGTATAATTTCACCAGAGGGACTACAATGGTTCGAGAAGGCCGCCGCCACCGCCTACCCGGGGGCAGCTTGGGGTTGGCAATTAATATTGGTCGTTTTCAGTAACTTTACAATCCTGAAATGGCTACAGAGGAGAGGCTGACACCCAGTCACAGTGCTGCCAAGATACAACCTCCACCTCAATGTCCAAACAACAAAGAAACAAAATAACTGATTGCGGATTACAGGAGGAACAGGGACGTGTCGCCCTGATCAACATCAATGGGCTTGCAATTGAGGGGGTGGATAGTTTCAATTTCCTCGGCATACACATCACCGAAGATCTCACCTGGACTATACACACTGTCCTTGTGTGTACACAGACACAGACACACACACACACACACACACACACACACACACACACACACACACACACACACACACACACACACACACACACACACACACACACACACACACGTCTCTTCCCCCTCAGGCGACTGAAGAGGTTCGACACGGGCCCCCCAAATCCTCCAGACTTTCTACAGGGGCCCCATTGAGAGCATCCTGACTGGCTGTATCACCGCCTGGTACAGGAACTGCACCGACCCTGATCGCTGGGCACTGCAGAGAGTGGCACGGACAGCCCAGCGCATCTGTGGACGTGAACTTCCCTCCGTTGAGGACATTTACAGCAGCAGGTGCAGAAAGAAGGCCTGGGAGATCATCGGGGACACCGTCACCCCCCCACCCCCCAACCATAAACTGTTTCAGCTGCTTCCGTCTGGCAAACGGTACCGCAGCATTAAAGCCAGGACCAACGGGCTACGGGACAGCTTCTCTCTACAATCCATCGTACTTATAAATTCACGTGTCTGTACATTGCGACGGAGTCATAACGCAAAGATTTCTACTCCCTCACCTTGTGGGATGGATGCAAGATTTAGATAAATCCTAATTTTAATTCAAATCCAAATTCAGATTCGAATTCAAATGTAATATGAAAATAGTTAGAACAGAAGAAAAAAACCGGGGACAATGCAGCGTCTGAGCAGTTTGGATCTGAATGTATTGGGGAAGTGGAGCTCGGGGTGGGGGGGGGGGGAAGTTGCACTCATTTTGACAATGAAGATGCATGTGAAATAAAGGATGTTCTGCCTGTATGCCTGTAGAAAGAGCATAATCCGTAAGGCAAAGGAGCAGAGCCATTCCCTTATCTTCAACTCATATTCTTTGATACCCTGACTATCCAGGAACCGATCACCCTCTGCTTTAAATATACTCAATGACTTGGCTTCCACAGCCGTCTATGGCAATGAATTCCACAGATTCACCACCCTCTGGCTAAAGAAATTCCTCCTCATCTCTGTTCCAAAGGGATGTCCTTCTATTCTGAGGCTGTGTCCTCTGGTCCTAGACTCCCCCCAATATTGAAAACATCTTCTCCATGCCCACTTTATATTTTGCCCTTCGATATTCAAAGCAAGATGACTGGCATAGGCACCTTTATAAATTCAGCATGAAAACTGTAGGTGCAGCAGGCTATCAAAAAGTTAAGTGGAATGTTGGCCTTTATTGCGAGAGGGATTGAACTGAAGAGCAGGGAGGTTATACTGCAACTGTACAAGGTACTGGTGAGGCCATATCTGGTGTACTGCATGCAGCTCTGGTCTCCTTTCTTGAGGAAGGATAGGAGGCGGTGCAGAGGAGGTTCATCAGGTTGACTCCAAAGACGAGGCACTTAGACTATGAGGAGAGGTTGAGGCACCTGGGGCTGTACTCGCTGGAATTCAGAAGAATGAGAGGAGATCTTATAGAAACATATACAGTTATGAAAGGGACAGATAAGTTCGAGGCAGGAAAGTGGTTTCTGCTGGTAGGTGAGACTAGAACTAGGGGATATAGCCTCAAGATTCGGGGGAGTAGATTTAGGACGGAGATGAGGAATGAGAATCAGAATCAGAATCAGGTTTATTATCACCGGCATGCGTCGTGAAATTTGTTAAACCACAGAACCATCGAACACTACAGCACAGTACAGGCCCTTCAGCCCTCCACGTTGTGCCGACCCATATAATCCTTGAAAAAAAGTACCAAACCCACACTACCCCATAAACCCTCTATTTTTCTTTAATCCATGTGCCTGTCCAAGAGGTTCTTAAATACCCCTAATGTTTTAGCCTCCACCATCATCCCTGGCAAGTCATTCCAGGCACTCACAACCCTCTCTGTAAAAAACTTACCCTTGATGTCTCCCCTAAACTTCCCTCCCTTAATTTTGTACATCTGCCCTCTGGTGTTTGCTGTTGGTGCCCTGGGAAACAGGTACTGACTATCCATCCTATCTATGCCTCTCATAATCTTGTAGACCTCTATCAAGTCCCCTCTCATTCTTCTATGCTCCAAAGAGAAAAGTCCCAGCTCTGCTAACCTTGCTTCATATGACTTGTTCTCCAAACCAGGCAACATCCTGGTAAATCTCCTCTGCACCCTCTCCATAGCTTCCACATCCTTCCTATAATGAGGTGACCAGAATTGAACACAATACTCCAAGTGTGGTCTCACCAGAGATTTGTAGAGTTGCAACATGACCACTCTACTCTTGAACTCAATCCCCCTGTTAACGAATCCTAGCATCCCATAGGCCTTCTTAACTACCTTATCAACCCGTGTAGCGACCTTGAGGGATGTATGGATTTGAACCCCAAGGTCCCTTTGTTCATCCACACTCTTAAGTAACTGACCATTAATTCTGTACTCAGTCTTTTGGTTTGTCCTTCCAAAATGCATCACCTCACACTTGTCCGGATTGAACTCCATCTGCCATTTTTCTGCCCAACTCTGCAGCCTGTCTATATCCTCTTGTAACCTTTGACAACCTACAGCTCCATCCACAACTCCTCCAATCTTCGTGTCATCCGCAAATTTACTCACCCATCCTTCCGCCTCTACATCCAGGTCATTTGTAAATATCACAAATAACAGGGGTCCCAGGACAGATCCCAGTGGCACTCCACGAGTCACCGACCTCCAGGCAGAGTACTTTCCTTCCACAACTACCCTCTGCTTTCTTCCTTTAAACCAATTTTTTTTATCCAAACAGCCAAGGTTCCACTTGTCCCATGCCTCATGACTTTCTGGATGAGTGTCTCATGAGGGACCTTGTCAAATGCTTTGCTAAAGTCCATGTAGACCACATCCACTGCCCTACCTTCAACAATTTGTTTTGTTACCTCTTCAAAAAACTCAATCAGGCTCGTGAGGCACGATCTTCCCTTCACAAAGCCATGTTGACTATCCATGAGTAGACTGTACTTCTCCAAATGCTCGTAGATCCCATCCTTAAGAATCCTTTCCAGTAGTTTGCAGACCACTGACGTAAGACTCACCAGTCTATAGTTCCCAGGTTTCTCTCTATTACTTTTTTAAAACAAGGGAACTACATTTGCCATTCTCCGGTCCTCCGGTACTTCCCCTGCAGCCAAAGAGGATTCAAAGATCATAGCCAATGCTCCTGCGATCTCTTCTCTCAATTCCCACAGCAACCTGGGGTGTATCATATCCGGCCCTGGGGATTAACTTAACAGCAGCGATAGGTACTGCTTTTCCCAGAGAGTGGTGAATCTGTGGAATTCTCTGTCCAATGAAGCAGTTGGGGCTACGTCAGTAAGTATATTTAAGACAAGGTTAGATAATTTTTTGTGTAGTAGGGGAATTAAGAGTTATGGGGAAAAGGCAGGTAGGTGGAGATGAGCCCATGGTCAGATCAGCCATGATCTTTCTAAATGGTGAAGCAGGCTCGACGGGCCAGATGGCAGAACTCCTGCTCCTATTTCTTATGCTCTTTATGTGGTTGGCTAATCTAAAATACTCTAGTTGGGGCCTCCTCCGTGGAAGTTCAGCTGTGTTCATATTGATAACTCCGACTGAGCGCATTTGTGTATGTACTCTGTAAGCATCCTCCAGAAGGCATTTTCACTTACTCACAGATCTTCACTCTCTGCCTTTCTTCTGCACCAAGGAACTTGCGTACCGTGGATCAAAGATATGTGAGCAGTTCTGTTGACAAAAATTAAATTTAATATAGAAAGTAGGAACACAGTTTCCAAAGAAGAAAATAAATCTCATATGCAAAGAATAATATATTGTCATGAGCAGTTATCCAGAGGCTTCAAAAGAGAATGTAACCCATACAAAATTCTTTAGGAACTCAGCAGAGCAGGAAGTAACTACGAAGAGGAATAAATAGTCGAGACCCTTCATCAGTGCTTAATGAAAATCCACAAGGTCATAAGACTTAGGAGCAGAATTAGGCCATTTGGCCCATCCGGTCTGTTTCGCCATTCAATCATGGCTGATCCCTTTACTTCCCCCTTCTCAGCCTCATACCCCAGCCTCCTCCCTGTAGCCCTTGATGCCGTGTCCAATCAAGAACTTATCATGCTTTGCCTTAAATACACCCAATGACATCGCCTCCACAGCTGCCTGCGGGAATAAATCCCACAATTTCACCACCCTCTGGCTTAAGAAATTTCTCCGTGCCTCTGTTTAAAATGGGTGCCGCTCTGTCCCGAGGCTTGTCCGAGACTCCCCCACCATGGGGAACAGCCTTTTCACGTCTACCATGTCCAGATGTCTCGGCACATCTAGAAAGGTCTTGGCACAAAATGTCAACTGTTTATTCCTCTCCGTAGATGGTGTCTGACCTGATAAGTTCCTCCAGCACTGTGTGTGTGTGTGTGTGTGTGTGTGTGTGTGTGTGTGTGTGTGTGTGTGTGTGTGTGTGTGTGTGTGTGTGTGTGTGTGTGTGTGTGTGTGTGTGTGTGTGTTTGTGTTGCAATCTCTTGGGTTATCCATACATGGAAGTTGTTTGGTGCCAAATTGCATCCAGTCAACCATCTCCAGCGCCCGCCACATTTGGACACAGTGACCGTGCATGCACAAGGTACCACGCTCAACACAACCCTCGATGGTCTGTACTACCCTGAGCTATTTAGACCTTATTTCTCATTATTGTGCTTTGCAACATTACTCTCCTATATCCATAGCTCTGTATATTCATCACTCAAACATTTAAAGACCTTAAGATAGAGGAGCCGAATTAGGCCACCTGGACCATTAAAGCTGCTGCACCATTTCCTCACACCTGATCCATTTCCCCCCTCAGCCCCAGTCTCCTGCCTTCTCCCCGTATCACTTCGTGTCCTGATTAATCAAGAATCTATCATACTCTGCCTTAAATATACCCAATGACTGGGCATCCACAGACGCCTGTAGCCACTAACTCTCCACACTCTGACTAAAGAAATTCTTCCTCATGTCCATTCTAAATGGATGTTCCTCTATTCTGAGTTTGTGAGTCTACCCCCACGATAGGAAACATCCTCTCCACATCCACTCTATCTGTGTCCTCTGGTCCCAGACTCCCCCACTATAGGAAACATCCTCTCCACATCCACTTTATCTGTGTCCACTGTTCCTAGACTCCCCCACTATAGGAAACATTCTCTCCACATCCACTCTATCTGTGTCCTCTGGTCCTAGACTCCCCCACTATAGAAAACATCCACTCTACATCCACTCTATCTGTGTCCTCTGGTCCTAGACTCCCCCCACTATTGGAAACATCCTCTCCACATCCACTGTATCTGTGTCCTCTGGTCCTAGACTCCCCCACTATAGAAAACATCCTCTCTACATCCACTCTGTCTGTGTCCTCTGGTCCTTGACTTCCCCACTATAGGAAACATTCTCTCCACACCCGCTCTACCTGTGTCCTCTGGTCCTAGACTCCCCCACTATAGGAAACATCCTCTCCACATCCATTCTATCTGTGTCCACTGTTCCTAGACTCCCCCACTATAGGAAATATCCTCTCCACGTCCACTCTGTCGGGGCCTTTCAGTATTCGATAGGTTTCCACAAGATCACGCCTCATTCTTCTAGGTTCCATAGATAAGCCTTTTGAATCCCAGAATAAGGGTAGATAAATCTCAGGTAAATTACAAGTAGGCTAGACAAGGGAGATGCAGTTGATGCTGTGTATTTGGATTTTCAGAAAGCCTCCTCTGAACCCTCTAAAGGTAGATAAATCTCCTGGACCAGATGGAATGCACCCTCGTGTTCTGAAGGAAGTAGCAGTGGAGATTGCGGAGGCATTAGCAATAATCTTTCAAAAGTCGATAGATTCTGGCCTGGTTCCCGAGGACTGGAAGATTGCAAATGTCAGTCCGCTATTTAAGAAGGGGGCAAGGTAGTAAAAAGGAAATTATAGATCCGTTAGATTGACATCGGTTGTTGGGTCTATTGTCAAGGATGAGGTTACGGAGTACCTGGAGGCATATGACAAGATAGGCAGAACTCAGCATGGTTTCCTTAAAGGAAAATCCTGCCTGACAAACCTAGTGCAATTTTTTGAGGAAATTACAAGTAGGCTAGACAAGGGAGATGCAGTGGATGTTGTGTATTTGGATTTTCAGAAGGCCTTTGACAAGGTGCCACACATGAGGCTGCTAAACAAGATAAGAGCCCATGGAATTACGGGAAAGTTACATACGTGGATAGAGCGTTGGCTGATTGGCAGGAAACAGAGAGTGGGAATAAAGGGATCCCATTCTGGTTGGTTGCCGGTTACCAGTGGTGTTCCACAGGGGTCCGTGTTGGGGCCACTTCTTTTTACGTTGTATATCAACGATTTGGATTATGGAATAGATGGCTTTGTGGCTAAGTTTTCTGATGATACAAAGATAGGTGGAGGGGCCGGTAGTGCTGAGGAAACAGAGAGTCTGCAGAGAGACTTGGATAGATTGGGAGAATGGGCAAAGAAGTGGCAAATAAATTACAATGTCAGAAAGTGTATGGTCATGCATTTGGTAGAAGAAATAAACGGGCAGACTATTATTTAAATGGGGAGAGAATTCAAAGTTCTGAGATGCAATGGGACTTGGGAGTCCTCCTGCAGGATACCCTTAAGGCAGTGGTTCCCAACGTGGGGCGTACGCCCCACAGGGGGGTAATTTGATTTTTAAGGGGGGAAATTCGAGAATGAGTTATTAACAGTGAATTTTTTCTAGTAAGTCTGTGTGAGTATGAGTGTGTGTGCGAGTTAATACATATGTGTATATACAGTATGCATACATAAAAATACTTGTGTGTATGTACATGTGTAATTGCGTATGTACTGTATATATAGTGTATCACCATCATTACAACCATCAAATGGCTTTCATAATTAAATTAATGAATTGACTGATGTAGGAAGGAACGAATGAACAAGTCCAAACGCGTAAGAAACTCGTACGAGGTCGCGCCAATGCTGCTTTTTGCAGTAGCTTTCGGTTCTTGGTGGTGTGAAGGTGTGTACATTGCGTCATCTCTTTTAAACGGTGTATCTGTCTTTGTATGCTGTAGAAACGAATCGGCATTGTTTTATTTATTTATTATCATTATTATTTTAATATCACTTAATGTTCTTTTTTTTACATTTTCTTAGTAATTTCTTCCTCAGAACTTTAACAGTCCTTTGGTTCTTTTATTTTTCTCTTTCATGAATGCCATGTTCTTTGGAAGCTTGTTTAAACCAAGTTAATGGTCTTTTAGGCTTCCTCCAGGTGAATAGGAGTTGACTTTTTGAATAATAAGAATTATATATCACCACAGGGGGCATCAGGATTTTAGAGGTGATTAGGTGGGGCATGGCCAAAAAAAGGTTGGGAACCACTGCCTTAAGGTTAACCTCCGGGTTGAGTTGGTGGTGAAGAAGGCGAATGCAATGTTGGCATTCATTTCTAGAGGAATAGAGTGTAGGAGCAGGGATGTGATGTTGAGGCTGTATAAGGCACTGGTAAGACCTCACTTGGAATACTGTGCGCAGTTTTGGGCTCCTTATTTAAGAAAGGTTGTGCTGACATTGGAGAGGGTTCGGAGAAGATTCACTAGTGGAACGTTTGACCGCTCTTGGACTGTACCCCTTGGAGTTTAGAAGAATGAGGGGGGGGGGGACACCTCATAGAAACATTTCGAATGTTGAAAGGCATGGAAAGAGAGGATGTGGCAAAGTTGCTTCCTATGCTGGGGGAGTCCAGTACGAGAGGACATGACTAGAGAATTGAAGGGCGCCCATTCAAAACAGAGATGCGAATTTTTCTTTTAGCCGGAGGGTTGTTGAATTTGTTGCCAGTGGCGGTCAAGTCATTGGGTGTATTTAAGGCAGAGATTGACGGGTATCTGAGTAGTCAGGGCATCAAAGGTTATGGTGAGAAGGCGGGGGAATGGGACTAAAGGGGAGATTGGATCAGCTCATGATGAAATGGCGGAGCAGACTCGATGGGCCGAATGGTCGACTTCTGCTCCTTTGTCTTATGGTCTCTCCAGCATTAGCACAACCTTTCTTAGATAAGGAGCCCAGAACTACTCACTATGCGCCAAGTGCAACCTCACAAGTGTTTTATAATGCCTTAACATTACTTACTCGTTTTTATATTCTAGTCCACTCAAAATGAATGCTAACATCGCATTGGTCTTCTTCACCTTATTGTATGTATCTTAGTATTCTGAACTTATCTAATATTGCTGATACACTTGGCTAGCTGCCAGATTTCCTACACACACTGAGTCATAGAGCACTACAGCTCAGGAGCAGAACAGTCTCTTCAGCCCATCTAGTCTATGTGAAACTATCACGTTATCTAGTTTCATCGACCAGTGCCCAGACCGTAGACCTCCATACCCCTCCCATTCATGTGTATATCTAAATCTTTCTTAAATGCTAAAATCGAACCCCCCCCCCCATCCACCAATTCTGCTGGCAGCTCATTCCACAGCCTCCGAGTGAAGAAGGTCCCCCTTTTGTTCCACTTAAACATTTAACCTTTCACCCTGAACCCATGACTCGCCCAACCTCAGTGGGAAAAAAAAGCCTGCTTGCACTTACACTATCTATACCCTTTATAATTTTGTATACTTCTATCAAATCCCCTCTCGAACTTCTACGTTCTAAAGAACACAGTCCTATCCTATTCAATTTTCCTTATAACGCAGGTCCTCAGGACCCGGCCACATCCTTGTGAATTTCCTCTGTACTCTTTCAACCTTGTTTACATCTTTCCTTGTAGGTAGGTGACCAAAACTGCACGCAGTACTCCAAAATAGGCCTCGCCAACATCTTACACAGCTTGAACATTACATCCCCAGTCCTGTACTCAATACTTTGATTTATGTGGTTCAAAGTTCCAAAAGCTCTCTTCGTGACCCAGTTCAACCGTGACGTCACTTTCAAGGAGTTATGACTCTCCATCCATATATGTCCACATCTATGTCGATATTTGTCCTCTAATTTACCAACCTTCCCTTTAAAAATCTTGATAATTATCTGTTTAATTGAGACATTGCTCATCTCTAATCACTTCATTCGGAAGTTGACACCATCTTCCATTCACTATGTACTATTTACAGAGAGATTTGTTTTCAAAGATGCTGTCGGATTGTAACCTCCTGGTTACCCTGCACCAGTGTTTATCCGCAACGCTTAGGAATTTTCCATATCTTTCCGTTGATGCTATCACAAGAAAGAGGATCACAGCGATCAAAGTCAAATTTATTATCGGAGTACATGCACACCACCACATACAACCCTGAGGTTCTTTTTCTGCGGGTATACTCAGCAAATCTTAAGAACAGAAACTGTAAACATTAGCAACTGTAAACTGTAAACAAACTGTGCCGATGCAGGTTTAAAAAAATAGCAATAAGTAACGAGCATGAAATTCCGATATAGCAGAATCCTTAAATGAGTGCAGCTATCCCCGTTTGTCCAGGAGCCTGATGGTTGAAGAGGAGTGAATGTTCTTCAACCTGTTGGTGTGTGAGCCCTGAGGCATCTGTACCTTCTACCTGATGGCAACAGCGAGAAAAGAGCGCGGCCTGGGCGGTGAGGATCTCTGACGATGGATGCTGCTTTTCCACGGCAACATTTTATACAGATGTCCAATCACAAACAAGAGAAAATCTGCAGATGCTGGAGATCCGAGCAACACACGCTGAGCCAGGGCTGAAACGTTGACTGAACTCTTTTCCTAGATGTTGCTCCAGCATTTTGTGCGTATTTCATGTAGATGTGCTCGATGGTTGGGAGTGTTTTTACCCGTGATGCCTAGGGCAGAATCCACTACCTTTTGTAGGGTTTTCCGTTCAAAGGCATCGTTGTTCCCATACCAGTCAGTACACTTCCCACCATGCATCTGTCAAAGTTTTCGATGACTTGCTGAACCTCCGCAGCCTCCTGAGGAGGCAGAGACCATGTCGTGCTTCCTTGGCAATCATATTTACATGACGGGTCCAGGGCAGGTCCTGTGAGAGAGTGACACCCAGGAATTTAAAGTTACTGATCCTCCCCACCTCTGATCCTCCAGAGATTACTGGCTCATGGACCTCTGAATTCCCTCTCCTGAAGCCTACAATCAGTTCCTTGGTCTTACTGACACTGAGTGAGAGGTTGCTGCTACTACACCGCTCAGCCAAGTTTTCAGTCTCTCGATTCCATCAGTAAATCTAGACAAAACACATTTTCTTGGCAACTCGATGAATTATGTTTGACACGCAGTATATTATTCTTTAGTTATGTGCAGTGCGTCATCATCTGCATGCAATACTCCAAAATAGGCCTCACCAACTTCTTACACAACTTGGACATTACATCCCCAGTCCTGTACTCAATACTTTGATTTATGTAGTTCGATGTGCCATGCCGCACGATATCATCATTAAGTGCCGCGTCATACGACATCATCATTATGTGCCCTGCGGTATGACGTGGACGATCACGGTCTTTCCATGACTATGATTGTTCTTGGCAAATTTTTCTACATAAGTGGTTTGCCATCGTCTTCTTCTGGGACAGTGTCTTTACAAGATGGGATAACCCCCACCCCCAGCCATTATCAATACTCTTCGGAGATTTTCTGCCTGGCGTCAGTGGTCACATAACCAGGACTTCTGAGCTGCACCGGCTGCTCATACGACCGTCCACCACCTTCTCCCATGGTTTCACGTGACCCTAATCGGGGGGCGGGGTGGCTAAGCTGGTGCTACACCTTGCCCGAGGGTGACCTGCAGGCTAGCGGAGGGAAGGAGCGCCTCACACCTCACACCTATCTCCACCTCACCGCCCGAGGCAGTATATCTCGTTCACAAAGTAAGTTGCACGCAGGAGCGTTCTAACACAGACCGCCCAAGTGTATGCAATGATGTGTACAGCCAGGTCATTGGGTATATTTAAATCGGAGCTTGATAGGTTCTTGATTAACAAGTAAGTGAACAGTTATGGGGAGAAGGCAGGGCAATTGGGTTGAGAGAGGTGATAAATCAGCCATGACGGTGCAGACTCCATGGGCCAAACAACAGAATTCGACTCTTATGTCTTATGATCATCAGTCCCGATGAAGGGTCTCGGTTCAAAGCATCAGCTCTTGATTCCTCTTCAGATATGCTGCCTGATCTGCCGAGTTCCTCCAGCATTTTTGTGCGCATTATTCTGAAATTTGCACCCGCAGAACCTCCTGTGTTTACGATTACATACGCGTTACCGCGTCTTCCCAGGCCGACCCTGAAGGATTGAGGATGACTTGCGTCCACTCTGGTTTTGTGGGTTCCGAGGGGGCGTAGAAGGTCTGTTCGGGACAGCCGAATCTCACAACGGAACCCTTCCAATGGTAGCTGAACGGACGAGAGCTGGGTGAGGTGAGGTGTGTGTGTGTGTGTGTGTGTGTGTGTGTGTGTGTGTGTGTGTGTGTGTGTGTGTGTGTGTGTGTGTGTGTGTGTGTGTGTGTTACACAAGTAATTTCTTCCTCCCCTGCACTTCGTCCCCACGGCAACCCGCAATTCTCGTTGTCCCTGTCTGGTAGTGCTGACGTTATCCCTATTGGGTGCACATGCTTGGCTAACTTTCTGCTAACTTGGCTAACACTTTTTTTTTGGAAGCACCCTGATTGCTGTTGCTTCCATTTTCAGGGGAGGGGACCCGTCTGGATGGATGGGGTGTCCCAGGAAAAGGGGGTGCCTGCCTGCAGTGGCACGTGCTCAGTCCTGGCTCAGCGGAAGAGTACATTTCGCGGGGTGGGTGGGAGGGGGGGGGGGGAGAGTGCTGGCTCCCGAAAAATGGCTCGTAGTTGAGTGACTTTGTTCTGCAATGTCGTCGTGATATTATTGTGAGGAACGTGGAGTGTGAAGAAGGATGCGAAATCCCGTGTTTCGGTTTTTATGTAATTGTTCAGGGTCATGGTTACAACTCCCCATGCATTCCAAAGAATGGGCAGTCCTTTTTCTCGGCGAGTAAGGAGATGGTTTTTGCTGTAAGTGAAGACGGTGGGATTGTGTGGTTCAGGCGAAGTGTATTACAGCAGACTGATGTTTTGGAACTGTAAATCCTAAAGGATAGTGGTATTCATCCCCCCCCCCCCCCCCGGAAATTTTCATGCTTTATTGTTTTACAACATTGAATCACAACGGATTTAATTTGGCTTTTTTTTTTACACTGATCAACAGAAAAAGATCCGGGTCAAAGTGAAAACAAATTTCTACAGCACTGCCTGACCGGTTAAGTTCTTCCAACGCTGTGTACGTATTCTTTGACCCACAGCATCTGCAGTTGTATTTTTGTGCATCCCCTTCATGTCAGTATTTAGTAGATGCACCTTTGGCAGCAATTTCGGCCTGGAGTCTGTGTGGACAGGAGAAGAGGGTGTCTGACAGGAGAGGACAGAGGGCCATGAAAGAAAGTGAAGGGAGAGGAGCACCAGAGGGAGGTGATGAGCAAGTAAGGAGATGAGGTAAGAGTGCAGAATGGGAATGGGGAATGGTGAGGAAGTTCGAGAAATCAATGTACTGTGCCTATAAAAAGTATTCAACCCGCCCCTTGGAGCCGTCCGTGTTTCATTGTTTTACAACATTGAATCACAGTGGATGTAATTTGGCTTTTTTGACACTGATCAACAGAAAAAGACACTTCCGTGTCAAAGTGAAAACAGATTTCTACACAGTGACCAAAATTAATTACAGATATAAAACACAAGATAATTGACTGAATAGCATTCGCAACCTTCAGGTCAGTATTTTGTAGATGCACCAATCCTGTGTGAATCGGTCTCTATCAGCTTCACACACCTGGACACTACAATTTCTTCCCATTCTTCTTTACACAACTGCTCGAGCTCTGTCAGATTGCATGGGGATCGTGAGTGAACAGCCATTCTCAGGTCCAGCCACAAATTCTCAATTGGATTGAGGTCTGGACTCTGACTTGGCCAGTTCAGGACATTAACTCTGTTGTTTTTAATCCTTTCCCTTACAGTTTTGGCTTTATGCTTGGGGCTATTGTCTTGCTGGAAAACAAATCTTCCCCCAAGTTCTCTTGCAAACTGCCTCAGATTTTCCTCCAGGATTTCCCTGTATTTTGCTGCCGTCATTTTACCCTCTACCCTCACAAGCCTCCCAGGGACTGCTGCAGTGAAGAATCCCCACAGCATGATGCAGCCACCACCATGCTTCACGGCAGGGATGTTGTGTTTCTGATTATGTGTGCAGTGTTTGGCTTATGCCAAACATAGTGTTTAGTTTGATGACCAAAACAATAAAATGTTGTTTTCTTCAGACCATAGAGCCTTCTTCCAGCTGAC
Organism: Hemitrygon akajei; assembly: GCF_048418815.1. Classification (NCBI taxonomy): domain Eukaryota; kingdom Metazoa; phylum Chordata; class Chondrichthyes; order Myliobatiformes; family Dasyatidae; genus Hemitrygon; species Hemitrygon akajei. The sequence goes on along the minus strand of NC_133141.1, from coordinate 72,742,210 downwards.
TTCAGAGTCTCCCACATGCCTTCTGGCAAACTCCAGCCGAGATTTCATGTGAGTTTTGTTCAACAGTGGCTTTCTCTTTGCCACTCTCCCATAAAGCTGTGACTGGTGAAGCACCCGGGCAACTGTTGTTGTCTGCACAGTCTCTCCCATCTCAGCCACTGGAGCTTGTGACTCCTCCGGAGTTGTCATAGGTCTCTTGGTGGCCTCCCTCACTCCTCCCCTTCTTGCGTGGCCACTCAGTTTTTGAGGACGGCCTGCTCTAGGAAGATTTACAGCTGTGCCATATTCTTTCCATTTCTTGATCCATTCCAAGGGTGATTCAGTGATTTGGAAATCTTCTTGTATCCATCTCCTGACTCATGTAGTCTGATGGCCAAAAAGCTTAATTTTTTGTTTCATCAGACCTTAGAACCTTCTGCCGCGGTCCCGATCATTAATTCCCTACCTTGCTCCTAATCTCCTTTGATTGTGCCACGGTTCCGACCGCTGATTTCCCATTTGCTTCTAATTCTCCCTGACGTCACACCTGGTTTCCATCAAGACCTGCAGCATACGAACCCCCGGCGTTACAACCACCAGATCGCTGGTTTTGGCCTGGGTGGTGAGGAACGTTTCCCGGCCGCTTAGAACCACGTGTTCTAAGTTTTGCTCCAGTTTCTGAAAACCCCGTCTCCCCGTGTCAAGGTCCCTCCCGTTAGCCGTCCAACGTTCACGTCCGTGTAAGCGTCCTAACTCAGTCTCCGTGCCTGTATCCTGCACTTGGGTTCGCTTCATTCACTCACTGCAACAGAATGTCGGAGTGGCCTGGGGATGCAGGCTCAAGGCCCGCCTCCTCGGCTTAAGTGTGGCCTGAGGGTCAGTTCACTCTGAAAACGGGGTTGCACGGAGAACTGGATTTCGTTTGGAACTGCGGACCTGCAAATAGTTAAGGCAGCCATGGGGAAAGTGCCGGGGCTGAGCACAAGGGAATAGCTGGATTACACAAAATCAGCTGCATTAATCCACCATCTACAATGTTCAAGGTTGAAGCATAATGGAATTATTTTGCATTTCCCTGGAAGAGTGCAGCCGCATAAATACATTTTAAATTTGGTACCATCAACGACAAAGCAACCGATTGACTGTCATCCTAAAGCTACCCCCCAACATTCCTTCCCTCCGCAGCTCTTGTTGCATGGGCCCGTTTAGTTCCTTCTACAGATCTCACGTCAGTTACTCTTCTGGGCTGCTCCACTGTCAATTATCAAGTTTAGAACTCCCACCAGCAAACTGCGGGACAGCGCCCAGCTGAGGTTCACGCTAAGCCACACCTAGTCAGACTTGGAAATATATTGTTGCACCTTCGTTGTCAATGTTTAAGCCAGAGAACAAACTCTCCAACAGCATTTCAGGAAGGACACGGGAGCTATGAAGGTACCTTGCGTTTCTTTGTTCTGCACCTCTAAAGTATTTGTCTCTGTTGACCCTCCTGATTGGTCCTGTCAAATTACGCAACTTCACCCTTTTCCGCTTTGAATTTCGCATGCCAAGTGCATGACTGATTTCACCAATACGTCAACGTCCTCTCGCAGTCTGTTGCAATGAGCGAACGAAACAAAACCAATTGCAGGACACAGGCACGGAGATGGAGTTCGGATGCTTACGCGGACGTGAGCGTTAGACAGCTAACAGGAGGGGCCTTGGCACGGAGAGGTGGGAGGGGGGGGGGTTTCATAGGTAAACCCAGAAACTGGAGCAAAACTTAGAACACACGGTGCAAGCGGGCGGGAAACGTTCATCACCACCCAGGCAAAACCTGGTTGCAATGCCTGGGTTCTTATGCTGCCGGTCTTGATGGAAACCAGGTGTGCCGTCATCAGAGAGAATTAGAAGCAATTGGGAAATTAACGGTCGGAACCGTGGCACAATCAAAGGAAATTAGGAGCAAGATAGGGAGTTAATTGTCGGGACCGTGACACCTTCTTCCAGCTGACTTCAGTGTCTCCATTCGCCTTCTGGCAATCTCTGGCCCAGATTTCATGTGAGTCTGCTTCGGCTGTGTGTTCCTCCTTGCCACCCTCCCACAAGGCTGCGACGGCTGAAGCATCTGGACTGCAATCGTTGTATGCGCGGTCTCGCCCATCTCAACCTCTGTAGCCTGCAACTCCTCCAGAGCTGTCAGAGGTCTCTTGGTGGCCTCCCTCACTTAGTCCCCTTCTTGCACGGTCACTCAGTTTTTGAGGACAGCCTGCTGTAGGCAGGTTTACAGCTGTGCCATGTTCTTTATCCATGTCTTGATGATCGACTTAGCTGCTCCCCAAGGGATATTCAGTGAGGTGGAGATTTTCTTGTATCCATCTCCTGACCTGTGCTTTTCAATAACCTTTCCACGGAGTTGCTTGGAGTGTTCTTTTGTCTTCGTGGTGTAGTTTCTGCCAGGATACTGACTTACCAGCAGTTGGACCTTCCAGGCACAGGTGTATTTTTTTTATTTATTTTTATTTTTTTTATTAGTTTTTCAAAACATTTTACAAAATTAAAAACCCCAAATCCCACAGGTGTATTTTTTTACCACACTCAATTGAATCACAGTGACTGCACACATGTTTGTATATAGCTAGGACACCTTAACTAATTTTGTTACTTCTAAAACCAATTGGCTGCAGCAGTGATGACTTGGTGCATCGTGTTAAATAGAGTGAATATTTATGCAATTGATTATTTGTTTTATGTTTAAGTTAGATCACTTTGTAGAGATCTATTTTCACTTTGGCACAAAGCAGTCCTTTTCTGTTGATCAGTGTCAAAAAATGCCAACTTAAATCCACTGTGATTCAATGTTGTAAAATAATAAAACATGAAAAGTTCTGGGCGGGGGGGAGGAGGTGAATACTTCTTATAGGCATTTTCTCTTTTGTCTTTTTTTTTTTGTTATTTTGCCACTTTTGCAATGCACATAGTTTTGCACTCTTTTGCAAAAGTTTTCCACTTCTATCAAACTATGAACACCTTTGCATTAAATGTGCTATCGCGGCCAGCCATCGGATTTTTTTTTTGTAATTCAAATTTTTATTATTATTTATTCTTATTTTCCAAAGCAGCACAGCGTATCATAGAGCAGATACAGCACAGCATGTTTACACAGCCATCCCATGACAGGAAAGCATATAAAACTAAGAAACAGAAAAAAAAACTTCCAATTGAAGTTTAAATTTACATACAACCAGAATCGATCCCACACGTCTTGCATTTTTCCCTCACTGTTAATTCTTCCCAACATGTGTTCAGATGATGAAATCTTAACCATTTCCTCAGTCCATTCCTTCACAGTGGGACATCTGGGTTTTTTCCAGTTTTGCAATATAACTCTTGCAGCTGTGATGAGACCCGCCTTTAAAATAGTAAATCTGTCATTGTTTACATTAGGTATCATTGGCCTATCACCCAGGAGACAGAGCCGTGGGCACAAGGGCAGTGTAAGATCCGACCAATTCCCCAACAAATCAAGAACTTTACACCAAAATGGACGAACCATGGAACACTCCCAAATCACGTGAATATATGTGCCCACTTTATTTTTACATTTCCAGCATAAATGATTATCAACAATCCCCATTTTGTAGAGTCTAGTTGGTGTTCACACGGCCCTCAGACAATTCCAATAGTATGACGATGTGTTCCTTCAGTCACTTAGACACAGGATGGTTTATTATTCATTACATTGTTAGTGAATTCCCTTTTCCTCACAAGACTCAGACCCAGGTATTCGTTGGGAGACTCTTTACCCACGTGGCACGGACAGCCGACCCTCCTTGGAGCAATGACTCCGCTTACAATCGGCCACACATGCCCTCTCTATCGTTGATTCGAATGATAGATAGATAGATACTTTATTCATCCCCATGGGGAAATTCAACTTTTTTTCCCAATGTCCCATACACTTGTTGTAGCAAAACTAATTACATACAATACTTAACTCAGTAAAAAATATGATATGCATCTAAATCACTATCTCAAAAAGCATTAATAATAGCTTTTAAAAAGTTCTTAAGTCCTGGCGGTTGAATTGTAAAGCCTAATGGCATTGGGGAGTATTGACCTCTTCATCCTGTCTGAGGAGCATTGCATCGATAGTAACCTGTCGCTGAAACTGCTTCTCTGTCTCTGGATGGTGCTATGTAGAGGATGTTCAGAGTTTTCCATAATTGACCGTAGCGTTGGCAGTCCAGTCTAGCTTTGTTTAACATTTCCAAGTATTTGGTATGATCCCTCAATATATTCGCGCTATTTCTCCATCAGGCCAACACGTGATTGCATTCGTTACATTACTGGCCAGAAGGGCTATTCTTTTGAAATGGAAAGATGTTTCTGCTCCTACCTTGATACAACGGTTTTCCCAGAGTCGAACTTTTGATCCTCGATTTGATTTTGAGAAAAGGTGGGGTTCGTTTGCCCGCTGCTATCATCTGATTTGAGTTAATTAAAATGGTTTCCTTCCGATTCTTTTCTTTAAGTAATTTGAGTTGGCGGATAGATGTGTTTTTTACGGAAGCTTGTGTGATGTATAGCTCCGGGGTTGTGCTCCCAATGAGTTTTTTTTTCAGTTAGTAGGGTTTTTTGCCCCTTATTTTTCTTTCAAAAATATTCTTAACACTTTATTTTCTCTTATTATTGATATATTGCGTAGCTTTGTTAATCAGTTATTTGCTAATTTAATTCCTTATCGTACATGATGATATATTGACTTAATGTATCTTATTTTGTTAATCTTCAATAATAATTAATTAAAAAAACGATCTTAAAATGAAATTTAACATTTCCATATTTGGCATTGTCCTAAGGAGCCAGGGGAAAAAGCACCGAAGTCATGTCGCCTCCCGGTGTACAGCTGTACGCTAGGGGGCGACACCACGTAATCATATGTCTCCAGCAGTGGGCTGAAGGGCGGCGCCATGATCTTCCACTGGTCCAGGCAGTAAGCAATGCAGACACGCAGTACTGCAGTCTCGCCAAGGTATTTACCCGACCCGGTTGGCCAAAATCCTCCACACGCAGGCACCAAGGTACAGTGAAATCTTGCCCTGTCAATCCAGAATAAGTAAAATCATAACAGTGTGCAATAAGGAGTACAAGCTGCCCAAGGAGCCCAGTGCGGGTTGGCAGTGAGGTTCAAGGTCACGATGAGGTAGATTTCCCCCTCAGAAGATGTGCTGGCATTGGAGAGGGTCCAGAGGCGGTTCACAAGGATGATTCCAGGAATGAAAGGGTTAACGTGCAAGGAACGTTTGATGGCTCTGGGTCTGTGCTCGCTGGAATTCATAAGGATGATGCGGGGGGGGGGGGGGGGGGGGGGAGGCGGATCTCGTTGAAACCTTTCGAATATTGAAATGCCTGGACAGAGAAAATGCGGAAAGGATGTTTCCAACAACGGGAGAGTCTAGGACAAGAGGGCACAGCCTCGGAATAGAGGGGCGCCCTTTCAAAACAGCGATGCGGAGATATTTCTTCAGCCAGAGGGTGGTGAATTTGTGGAATTTGTTGCCACGTGCAGCTGTGGAGGCCAGGTTTTTGGGTGCATTTAAGGCAGAGATTGATAGGTTCTTGATTGGACACGGCATCAAAGGTTACGGGGAGAAGGCCGGGCACTGGAGTTGAGGAGAAGATAGAAAAAAAAGAGCGGCCATGATTGAATGGCGGAGCAGACTCGATGGGCCAGATGGTCTAATTCTGCCCCTGTGTCTTCTGGTCTTATTGTAAGTCCATCTTATTGTACAAGACATCCTTTCAAAAAGCAGGATAGAAGCCTAGTACTTGATGTACTGGTTCCCAACCAGCTAAATGGTATTGGTCCATGACATCAAAAAGATTGGCAGGGTCTTTTAAGATACTTTTAAGAAGCATTGAAAAGGGTACAGAGGAGACTTACCAGGATGCTACCTGGTTTAGAGAGTATGGATTATGATCAGAGATTAAGGGAGCTAGGGCTTTACTCTTTGGAGAGAAGGAGGATGAGAGGAGACATGATAGAGGTGTACAAGATATTAAGAGGAATAGACAGAGTGGACAGCCAGCACCTCTTCCCTAGGGCACCACTGCTCAGTACAAGAGGACATGGCTTTAAGGTAAGGGGTGGGAAGTTCAAGGGGGATATCAGAGGAAGGTTCTTCACTCAGAGAGTGGTTGGTGCGTGGAATGCACTGCCTGAGTCAGTGGTGGAGGCAGATACACTAGTGAAGTTTCAGAGACTACTAGACAGGTATAGGGAGGAATTTAAGGTGGGTGGGGTTATATGGGAGGCAGGGTTTGAGGGTCGGCACAACATTGTGGGCAGAAGGGTCTGCAATGTGCTGTAGAATTTCTACATTTCTATGTTTTCTATGTAACCCCAGACCCGGTGGAAGAAGAGACGATCTCAGTGTGTTCCAAACGCCTGGCCTGAAGATCAACACCTTGGATTTCTTCCAGTATTCTTTGAGCACATCGTGGGTTCTTTCCTTCTGCTGACCTGGGCACGTCTTCCCTTGTCTGAGCAGGGAACAAGGCGTTTATTCCTGTGTCCAGGAGTCGGACGGCGTGGGGGGGGGGGGGGGGGGGGAGGAGTCATGTCCACCACGTGACCATGATCTCAAATGATAATGGGATGGCCTGCAGGGAAGCAGTCATTACCCTGACACAGTGGTGTCAAGAAAACAACCCCTCCCTCAACGTCGCAAAAACAAAGGAGCTAGTCGTGGACCGCAGGAGGATCGGAGACAGGCTAGCCCCTATTGACATCAATGGATCTGGGGTTGAGAGAGTTCCTCAGCACAAACATCCCCGAGGATCTCGCGTGGTCTGTACACACCGGCTGTGTGGTGAAAAAGGCACAACAGCGCCTCGTTCACCTCAGACAGTTGAAGAAAGTTTGGTGTGGGCCCCCCAGGTTCTAAGAACTTTCTACAGGGGGCACGATTGAGAGCATCCTGACTGGCTGCATCACTGCCTGGTACGGGAACTGTGCCTCCCTCAATCGCAGGACACTGCAGAGAGTGGTGCGGACAGCCCAGCACATCTGTAGATGTGAAATTTCCACTATTCAGGACATTTACAGAGACAGGTGTGTAAAAAGGATCATTGGGGACCCGAGTCACCCCAACCACAATCTATTCCAGCTGCTACCATCCGGGAAACGGTACGGCAGCATAAAAGCCAGGACCAACAGGCTCCGGGACAGCTTCTTCCACCAGGCCATCAGACTGATTAATTCACGCTGCCACAACTATATATCTATGCTATATTGACTATCCTGGTGTACATAATATTTATTATAAATTGCACATTCCACATTTAGACGGGAACGCAACGTAAAGATTTTTACTCCTCACATATATAAAGGATGTAAGAAATAAAGTCAATTCAATTGAGCTGAGTCGATCACGGTCTCAAGTGCTAGGCATGTTGGCCCGGGACACGACACGAGTGATGGTCCTTCTGTCGAACTCGGAGTATTTCGCAGAGACGTCACTTGTAGCGTTTCCTCCTGCCCCGTGAGGTGCCTTTTGTGGGTGGTCCACGCCTCTGAGGCAAATACGGCAGGGGTGACTTCTGCTTGGCAGAGCAAGAGTTTGTACTCGACTTCTGAAAACTTCATCTTGAAACATAGAAACATAGAAAATAGGTGCAGGAGTAGGCCATTCGGCCCTTCGAGCCTGCACCGCCATTCAGTATGATCATGGCTGATCATCCAACTCAGAACTCTGTACCTGCTTTCTCTCCATACCCCCTGATCCCTTTAGCCACAAGGGCCATATCTAACTTCCTCTTAAGTATAGCCAATGAACCGGCCTCAACTGTTTCCTGTGGCAGAGAATTCCACAGATTCACCACTCTCTGTGTGAAGAAGATTTTCCTCATCTCGGTCCTAAAGGGCTCCCCCTTTATCCTTAAACTGTGACCCCTCGTTCTGGACTCCCCCAACATCGGAAACAATCTTCCTGCATCTAGCCTGTCCAATCCCTTTAGAATTTTATACGTTTCAATAAGATCCCCCCTCAATCTTCTAAATTCCAGTGAGTATAAGCCTAGTCGATCCAGTCTTTCTTCATATGAAAGTCCTGCCATCCCAGAACTCAATGAAAGATGTCCCCCCCCCCCCCCGCCCCCTCACCAAAAGCTGTGCCGGTACATTAAGAGTTAAAGTATGCTCAATCGGCAGGACTGATGACGGATCTGGGCGGTAATGTCGACTGTTTATTCCCCTCCACAGATGCTGCCTGACCTGCTGAGTTCGTCCAGCGTTGTGTGTTGTGTGTGCGTGTGCGTGTGCCTGTGTGTGTGTGTGTGTGTGTGTGTGTGTGTGTGTGTGTGTGTGTGTGTGTGTGTGACTCTGTGTGTGTGTGTGTGTGTGTGTGTGTGTGTGTGTGTGTGTAACCTGACTGCTGCATTGTGTGTCTGTCTGTGTGTGTGTGTGTGACTGTGTGTGTGTGTGTGTGTGTGTGTGTGTGTGACTGTGTGTGTGTGTGTGTGTGTGTGTGTGTGTGTGTGTGTGTGTGTGTGTAACCTGACTGCTGCATTGTGTGTCTGTCTGTGTGTGTGTGTGTGTGTGTGACTGTGTGTGTGTGTGTGTGTGTGTGTGTGACTGTGTGTGTGTGTGTAACCTGACTGCTGCATTGTGTGTCTGTCTGTGTGTGTGTGTGTGTGTGTAACCTGACTGCTGCATTGTGTGTCTGTGTGTGTGTGTGTGTGTGTGTGTGTGTGTGTGTAACCTGACTGCTGCATTGTGTGTCTGTCTGTGAGTGTGTGTGTGTGTGTGTGTGTGTCTGTGTGTGTGTGTGTGTGTGTAACCTGACTGCTGCATTGTGTGTCTGTGTGTGTGTGTGTGTGTGTGTGTGTGTGTGTGTAACCTGACTGCTTAATTGTGTGTCTGTCTATGAGTGTGTGTGTGTGTGTGTGTGTGTGTGTGTGTGTGTGTGTGTGTGTGTGTGTGTGTTACCTCGGGATTTCCCGCGTTTGCAGAATCTCTTGTGTTTAGACTTAATAGGCACGACTTAAGAGATTTTAGAGGACAGGGATAGCAAGCTCCTATCTATTTATATTGTGCATACACATCGCAGTCTCTTCCCAGTTGTCAAAGTGCATACAACAGAAATAACGGAGATGTTTGTGACCAAATTAGACACTCAGACCGAATATTTTAAAAAAGGTACATGAAATGTCGGATGCCGGGGGTGGAGATACATCTCTACCAAAGCGGGTGTAAGGTGTTCCTTCCCTCCGCTAGTCTTGAGGTCACCCTTGGGGCAGGTGTAGCACCTGCTTGGCCCCCCACTGCCCCCCCATCAGGGTCACGTGAAACCATGGGGGCAGGTGGTGGACGGTCGTACGAGCAGCCGGTGCAGATCACAAGTCCTGGTGATGTGACCACTGACGCCAGGCAGACACTCTCTGAAGAGTATTGATAATGGCTGGGGGGTGAGGGGGGGTACCCCATCTTGTAAAGACACTGCCCAGACGAAGACGATGGCAAACCACTTCTGTAGATAAAATTTGCCAAACACAATCATGGTCATGGAAAGACCGTGATCGCCGTCGTCACAGGACACGGTAGAAAGCGTCACTTGTGCTCAAGGTTCATGGCGCAGCCGGAGAGCTGGATGACCTAACCCAGAGCCTCCAGTATCTCTGTTGCGGTATGATTCTTAAACAGATTATAGGCACATGGATGATAGAAAAATGTTGGGAGGGAAGGGTTAGTTTGGTCTCAGACTAGGTTAAACATCGTGTTCTGTTTTGTGGTGTTCTGCGATCTCTGTTCTAAACCATGCCCTCGCGGTGGATATGAAATCCAAATTTGGCCAACAAGGTGCTGCAATGACTTAACGTTATACGAAATCTCTGGCAAATATTTTCAGATTCGGTCGGGTTAAAAAAAAAAAATTCAAAGCAAGCGTCCGGTCAAAATCAGGCCGAAGCAATCGCCCTCTGGCATTTTAAGCTTCCTGCATTTCGATCAGACGGTGTTGCGCGACTGAACAATATTCGTTTCTCCCCCATCGCTGTATCCGCCTTCTTTCTGCTCTGCCTCAGCGCCACAAGTGCAAAATTCTTCAAGGCGAGACAAAGGATGCACGTTCCGGTAAATGCAAACATCGCCCGCGTTTGGAACCGAAGATTTTAAAGAACCGAACGCCGATACGTTTCCTGATTCGACTGTCAATCGATCCGGATATTAACACGTGGTTTAATCGTTCAGAGCGACCGAATAAAAAGTACAACCTACTAAAACAAACAATTCCGCTCTTCTTCTTTTGAGGAATTTGCCCATCAATAGGTATGTTTTTATTTTTTTCCCGGCCGGAGAGCTGTGCTGGCTGGAGTCGGGGCTCTCGGTCGGGTCAGCCACACCAAACAGGTCAAACCCCTTTAATTTCGTATGATTTCAATAGCGCAGAGAGTTCAGATTGAGATGCCGGGGTTGGAGAGAGAAAAGACAGGAAAGAGTCTTGCTGAGCGTCTGGAAACTATCAGGCATTCCGCCTGCTGACAGATGTTGCAAGTTCGGCTAGTCGGATGCAACGAAGCGGCCAAATTCCACGTTGGATTGTTTCAGTCCACTGCTGGCGAGTTCTGGAAATGAAGCAACGCGCGCGCGCGCGCGCACACACACACACACACAGACACAGACACACACACACACACACACACACACACACACACACACACACACACACACACACACACACACACACACACAGACACAGACACACACACACACACACACACACACAACGCGCGCGCACACACACAGACACACACAAACGCGCGCGCGCGCACACACACACACACACACACACACAGACACACACACACACACACACACACACACACACACACACACACACCTGGAGAAACTCGGCGGGTCAGGCAGCGTCGATGGACTGTCCATGTTTCGGGCCTAGACCATTCTTCAGGACTGGAAAGGAAGGGCAGGAGTCGTAATAAAAAACATTGTGATGGGGGGGAGAGGGAAGGAGGATGGTTGGAAGGTGATGGCTGAAGCTATAGTTGGGTGGGAAAGGTAAAGAGCTGGAGAGGAAGGAATCTGACAGGAGAGGAGAGTGGACCGTGGGAGAAAGGGAAGGAGGAGGGGCACCAGGGGGAGGTGATGGGTGGGAAAGGTAAAGGGCTGGAGAGGAAGGAATCTGACAGGAGAGGAGAGTGGACCGTGGGAGAAAGGGAAGGAGGAGGGGCACCAGGGGGAGGTGATGGGTGGGAAAGGTAAAGGGCTGGAGAGGAAGGAATCTGACAGGAGAGGAGAGTGGACCGTGGGAGAAAGGGAAGGAGGAGGGACACCAGGGGGAGGTGATGGGTGGGAAAGGTAAAGAGCTGGAGAGGAAGGAATCTGATAGGAGAGGAGAGTGGACCGTGGGAGAAAGGGAAGGAGGAGGGACACCAGGGGGAGGTGATGGGTGGGAAAGTTAAAGAGCTGGAGAGGAAGGAATCTGATCAGAGAGGAGAGTGGACGATGGGAGAAAGGAAAGGGGGAAGAGACCCAGGGAGAGGTGATAGGCAGGTGAGAAGAGGTGAGAGGCCAGAGTGGGGAATGGAGGAAGAGTTCACCTCCCCCTTCCCTTTCTCGCCAACTTTGTTTATAGCTTTTCGGGAAATTCCAGGAAGACCTTCTTCGTTGCTGCTGCTGCTGTGAGGTCCGGGTCTCTGCTGGGAAGAACAGGCCCCCAGTCCTCGGGGTCGCGTTGCCGATGGCCGCTGGCGAGGCCGTCTTAATACGCTCGGCAGAGGATGGTGCTCGGAGAAGCTGTGCCGGAGGGGATGGTCGTCGGCTCGGAGGTTCGACGGACTCAGGTCGCTCTCGGTGTGTGCTGCGTCTGCGAGGCTGGGTTAGACGGAGCTTCCATTGTGTACTGCGTCTGCGAGGCTGAGTCGGGCGGCGCCTCGGAAGTCCATAGCGGGGGTATTCCCTTCTGCCGCTGGCATGGGATGGCGAGTCTGTCGGGACCCCAGGGACTTGTGGAAACTGTGTGGTGATTTCTTTTGAACTTACAGTCCTTTAACATCTTGGACTATTTTTACTGTGCCCATAGTCTGTTTTTTTTTATCAATCATGCTATTGTTTGCACTGTTGTAACTATGTGTTGTAACTATGTGGTTTTGTGCATGTCTTGTAGCTTTAGTTTTTGCTCTTGTTTGTCTGGTGGATTTGGAGTTCCTTTCCGGGGAACGCGCTAAGACGGTAGCGCGATATTAATACGCAGCAGCCTCTCCGGACTCTGGTTTGGGGATTGCCAAACGTTATGTGGATTTTCTGGTGTACTCTGTTTTGTCGTGTGCTTTTGTGATATCATTCTGGAGGAACGTTGTCTCATTTTGTAACTGCATTGCATTTAAAACAAGACCAAGGAGATGGTGGTGGACTTTAGGAGATCTAGGCCTCATATGGAACCAGTGATCATTAATGGAGAATGTGTGGAGCAGGTTAAGACCTACAAGTATCTGGGAGTACAGTTAGACGAGAAGCTAGACTGGACTGCCAACACAGATGCCTTGTGCAGGAAGGCACAGAGTCGACTGTACTTCCTTAGAAGGTTGGCGTCATTCAATGTCTGTAGTGAGATGCTGAAGATGTTCTATAGGTCAGTTGTGGAGAGCGCCCTCTTCTTTGTGGTGGCGTGTTGGGGAGGAAGCATTAAGAAGAGGGACGCCTCACATCTTAATAAGCTGGTAAGGAAGGCGGGCTCTGTCGTGGGCAAAGTACTGGAGAGTTTAACATCAGTAGCTGAGCGAAGGGCGCTGAGTAGGCTACGGTCAATTATGGATAACTCTGAACATCCTCTACATAGCACCATCCAGAGACAGAGAAGCAGTTTCAGCGACAGGTTACTATCGATGCAATGCTCCTCAGACAGGATGAAGAGGTCAATACTCCCCAATGCCATTAGGCTTTACAATTCTACCGCCAGGACTTAAGAACTTTTTAAAAGCTATTATTAATGCTTTTTGAGATAGTGATTTAGATGCATATCATATTTTTTACTGAGTTAAGTATTGTATGTAATTAGTTTTGCTACAACAAGTGTATGGGACATTGGAAAAAAGTTGAATTTCCCCATGGGGATGAATAAAGTATCTATCTATCTATCTATCTATCTATCTATCTATCTATCTATCTATCTATCTATCTATCTATCTATCTATCTATCTATCTATCATTTGTGGTTTCTAAATGACAATAAACTGAGTCTGAATCAGCGCCATCATTAGACACAAACACCATAAGGTATAGGAGCAGAATTAGGCCATTTGGCCCATCGGGTCTGCTCTGCCATTCAATCATGGGCTGATCAATTTTTCCCTCTCAGCCCGTCTCCAGAAAGCTCGCTGTAATCGTCCATGTCCAAGAAGCAATCAGTCTCTGCCTTAAGTATCCCCAGAAGAAAGAATTCCACAGATTCACCATTCTCTGGCTAAAGAAATCACTCTTCATCTCCATACTAAATGGATGCCCCTCTATTCTGAAGCTGTGTCTTCTGGTCCTCTACTACTCCCTCGCGCCACCATAGGGAATATCCTCCCCAGATCCACTCCATCTGTGCCCTCTGGTCCTAGACTCCCCCACTATTAGAAACATCCTCCCCAGATCCACTCCATCTGTGCCCTCTGGTCCCAGACTCACCCACTATAGGAAACATCCTCTCCACATCCACTCTATCTGTGTCCTCTGGTCCTAGACTCCCCCACTATTAGAAACATCCTCTCCACATCCACTCTATGTGTGTCCTCTGGTCCTAGACTCGCCCACTAAAGGAAACATCCTCTCCACATCCACTGTATCTGTGTCCTCTGGGCCTAGACTCCCCCACTATAGGAAACATCCTCTCCACGTCCACTCTATCTGTGCCCTCTGGTCCCAGACTCCTCCCTCCCCCCACCATAGGAAATATCCTCTCCACACCCACTCTACCAGTGTCCTCTGGTCCTAGACTCCCCCACTATAGGAAACATCCTCTCCACATCCACTCTATCTGTGCCCTCTGGTCCTAGACTCCCCCACTATAGGAAACATCTTCTCCACATCCACTCTATCTGTGCCCTCTGATCCTAAACTCCCTAACTATAGGAAACATCCTCTCCACATCCACTCTATCTGTGTCCTCTGGTCCTAGACTCCCCCACTATAGGAAACATCCTCTCCACATCCACTCGATCGGTGTCCTCTGATCCTAGACTCCCCCCACCATAGGAACCATCCACTCCACATCCACTCTATCTGTGCCCTCTGGTCCCAGACTTCTCCCTCCCCCCACCATAGGAAACTTCCTCTCCACATACACTGTATCTGTGCCCTCTGGTTATAGACTCCCCCACTATAGGAAATATCCTCTCCACATCCACTACATCTGTGTCCTCTGGTCCTAGACTCCCCCACTATAGGAAACATCTTTTCCACATGCACTCTATCTGTGTCCTCTGGTCCTAGACTCCCCCCACTATAGGAAACATCCTCTCCATATCCACTTTATCACAGAGCTACCGATCGTCCCTCATACAGTAAGGTAAGCCCTTCATGGCCAGAATCACTTTCCTGAACCTCCTTTGAACCCTCTGCAATGTCAGCACATCCCTTATTAGGTCAGGGGCCCGAAGCTGTTTTTATTCTCTGTGAGGTCTCATCAGCGCCTTATAAAACCTGGAGATTACATTCTAGTTCTGGAACTTTCTAGAACTTAGAATGTATATACTGGAACTCTATGATTCTTTCCTCTTGGGTATTCACCCTCTCAAATTCTAAGTAAATTTGTTATTGCGGTCTATGCATGTCACCATATACAACCCTGAGATTAATTTTCATTTTCTTGCTGGAAGGAAAACCTTCATTTTCTTTCTGTCCCTATCTTATCTTACTGACGTGACCCTACCATTTGTTTTTGGGGGTCCACTGAGTCTCGTCTCAGCATGGCACCGCCGTCTTCATCCTCTGACTTAGAAATATGCTTTTTTTGTCCTGTTAACGCATTGGGGAGCGTAGCATAAGGGGTAAAAGATTCCAGCGATATACCTTATCTGCTCTTTAGGCCTCCCTCGGTCAGGGTTGGCCATGGATGTCGCATCCCAGCTGTGCCGGTATGATCCGGAGAGCAAGCGGCTGCCGGGGTGGCAAGCCGCCCTTTTCCACACCGCTGACGAACCCAAAGGAACGGCAGAGGCCGATGCCGTTTGGTACCAGCAGGATCGCAACAGTTGCCAGTCAGCATTGGACTCTATGTAGGACTGTCTTCGTGACTCTAGTTCGCTCAGGGTTTACTCCTGAAGCCTTCCTCGTGAGCGGGTACAGCCAAGGTTTGCGATCCGAGCTCTCCTTCTCCTAGACGAGCTGCCAACCACGGCTGGGGAGCCCCGTCTGCCCGAACCGACAGTGGTTTTGAAGTGCCAGTAACCCGCCTTTGCCCCTACCACTGTCAGTGAAATCAGTCCTGCCGGACTGTGCAGCTGAGCCACACGTGAAGGCCCAGAGCTGGACTTGTTCGTCAGAGGCTATTTCAGGTGCGCAGCACTGGGAGCATTTAATAAGTAGTGGGAGACTATCCCCAGTACCACCCCCAGCAAAAATAACTGTAGGAACCCTACCTTATCCGTGCCTGGATAATTTTAGAAACCCTGGTCAGGTCACCCCTCAGCCTTCCTTCACTCCAGGTAAAACAAGGCCAGCCTTTCCAACCCCTCCCCGTAACTAAAGTCCTCTGTTACGTACCCCGTAACGGGTTAAAAGAACCTGCAGAAATGGAGCACACCTGGAGTCTACTTTTGCTATTAACAAAGCACGATTTTATTAGCATCTACGTAATATAGTAATATAAAACCAGATAAATCAAACCGGTTAGCAGAGTTTATGCACATATAAGTGTGTAACTACAAACGTTTGTATATAACCCCAACTTCTCCAAGCTCAGGTGGTAAAGGATACAGTCTTACGATGGTATAGGAACAAAGTCAGTTCAGTTCGTGATACTGAGGAGTAGAATTGAGGAGAGAGAGAGAGAGAGAGAGAGGGATGATTTGTTTTCCAAGTTAGCCGATGCCATCAATCTTCCGTTTTCCTCCAGAGTCCTGTTAAAGTCATCGGCTGCGACCACACAAAAGGGGAGCATCTTCACGCAGTAAAGCTGTCAACCCAGGCAAGGGTTAAACACACCGATAGCGGTCACCCCTTTTCCACACTGCGAGAGCCACTGATCTATTCTCCCAATTGATCTTCAAAACTCACCCTTTCGTGGGCACTCCAAGCTCACCATAGAACCACAGAACACTACAGCACAGTACAAGCCCTTCAGCCCTCCATGTTGTGCTGACCCATATAATCCTAAAAAAAAGTACTAAACCCACACTACCCCATAACCCTCCATTTTTCTTTCATCCACGTGCCTGTCCAAGAGGCTCTTAAATACCCCTAATGTTTTAGCCTCCACCACCATCCCTGGCAAGTCATTCCAGGCGCTCACCGCCCTCTGTGTAAAAAACTTACCCCTGATGTCTCCCCTAAACTTCCCTCCCTTAATTTTGTACATATGCCCTCTGGTGTTTGCTATTGGTGCCCTGGGAAACAGGTACTGACTATCCACCCTATCTATGCCTCTCATAATCTTGTAGACCTCTATCAAGTCCCCTCTCATTCTTCTACGCTCCAAAGAGAAAAGTCCCGGCTCTGCTAACCTCGCTTCATATGACTTGTTCTCCAAACCAGGCGACATCCTGGTAAATCTCCTCCGCACCCTCTCCATAGCTTCCACATCCTTCCTATAATGCGGTGACCAGAACTGAACACAATATTTCAGTGAATTTTCCAGTGTCTATTTCTGCTGTATTTCTGCCTGTGTCTGTCGTGTGTCTACCCCCAAACACACAACGAGACAGCCACTTGTTCAGTTCCACGACATATGAAATAACTCCAACAGTGATTTGCCACAGGGGCGCCTTTCGTCAGTGAACTACCCCACCCAGAAAAAGGGTAATCACACACATGGTACTCACAAAGGTTTTCCCCTCACTAGAGAACCCACTCCTGTGGATTAACTCTGTGACAAACACCCTTTCATATTCGAATGGAAATAACTCACTCTTACGGGCTGCTTAGAGAGAGAGAGTCCAAACAGCGATCTCTTTCTCACTACGTTTCTTCTGTCCCAAACCTTCCTCTCCTCTCTTCTCTTCCTGCAAACTTCTTCTGGATGCAGAAAACTTGTGGGACTCATTTACCAATACCGAGGATCGACCTTAACTCACCTCTTTTGGGCCACTGAAGGTTTAAACCAGCGGCCGACTCACTGGTGTCTTCCAATGACCAAATCCATCTTGTCTCTAACTGTCAGAGGATCATCTGACCTTACTTATTCAAAACAAGCCGCCACTTGTATAAACAATCTCTGCTCACCGTAGCAACCCAGCAATACTGCAGTCAGCAAGAAATCCAACAGTGCAAAAGACTGTCTCAATTATCTCGGCGTTGTAAAGTGACAGACCACAGGAAAAAATTAACACTAGACAGACAGACAGGCATACTTTATTGATCTCGAGGGAAATTGGGTTTCGTTACAGTTACACCAACCAAGAATAGTGTAGAAATATAGCAAAATAAAACCATAAACAATTAAATAATAATAAGATAATCATGCCAAGTGGAAATAAGTCCAGGACCAGCCTATTGGCTCAGGGTGTCTGACACTCCGAGGGAGGAGTTGTAAAGTTTGATGGCCACAGGCAGGAATGACTTCCTATGACGCTCAGTGTTGCATCTCGATGGAATGAGTCTCTGGCTGAATGTACTCCTGTGCCTAACCAGTACATTATGGAGTGGATGGGAGACATTGTCCAAAATGGCATGCAACTTGGGGTACGTAACTCAGTCAGTTATATATGGTTAACATCCCAAACACTCTCTTCAGTGCTGCTGGTGTGCTTATGAAGGAGGACCAAACTCCAGCAAGAGATGCAAAGGGAAATTAGCTTGAAGCAGCCTGGTAGGGCTGTTGATGCTTTGCGGTGCCAGCGAGCACTGATGATGGTTCGTTTCTTGCCGGTGTCCCTGAGGAGCTTGTACCTTCTCCCCCGCGACCACGTGGGTTTCCTTCACGCGCTGCGGCCTCCTCCCACATACCAAAGTTGTACGGTCAAGGTTAGTGAGTGACGTTGCCACCAGAAGCACGGATCCACTCGCCCCAAGCACAATCCTCACTAATCCGATTGGACGCAAGTGACGTCTTCGGCACCCTGGACACATATGTGTGTCTTTCCTCCTTGGAGCGACGGAGGATGAGAGGTGACCTGATAGAGTTGTACAAGATGATGAGAGGCATTGATCGTGGATGTTGCGTTGCCGCTGTCCAGATACGCAGGCCCAAGGCGGTACGATATGGAGAGCAAGCTGTCGCCCTGACCAGCAAGCTCCCCGTCTCCACCTCGATGATGAACCCAAATGCGCGGCAGAGACCGACACTCCCTGACGCCAGCGGCGACGCGGGAGTTGCCCGTCAGCATCGAACGCAAGGTTGGACTGCCTCAAGGAATCCAGCTCCGGGTGTTTCCTTCGGGGTTCACTCCCGGAGCCTTCCCCCTGAGCGGGTGCGGCTGCGAGGCACGGGGAGGTTTGAGATCAGAGTTTTTCTTCCCCTAGATGAGCTGCCAAACCACGGCTGACGAGCCCCATCTGCCCGAACCGACAGTGGCCCGCTTTTTCCCCTTCTCCCGTCGGTAGAAACGGTTCCGCCGGGCTTAGTAGCTAAGCCACACGTGAAGGCCGGGAGCTGGACTTGGTTTGTCAGAGGCTATTTGAGACACACACCATTGGGAGTATTTAAAAGTTGGTGGGAGCTTATTCACAGGAACCGCCCCCTCCCCAAACTATGACGTATTTAAGAGCCGAAAGCTAAATAACAACCTATCTTCTGCAGAATTAGTCGGACCAAATGATTTTTAACGCTCAGAAGCACAGAACTTGCAAGCGACAATTCGCTGCCCAACCTAACTTTCAAGACTTTGAAGTCTTGGGCGAAACGGGACAAAGTAGTAGAAATCACGTTTTGTTACATCAAAAATTGCACTAGTGTCCACCGGCTCCGCTTCTGTAGTTTGAAAATTAACGGATCTCGCCGGTGCAATTTCTTTTTTTTTTACCTGGTCCGTCCGATCTGAGGTGATTAAAATGTTTTGCTAAACGCGTTCGGGTCTGTTCCACCTAAAGCAGTGAATTCCAAACCGGTCGGTATCCAATACCTGGAGGGATGCTACATCCGTTTAACACCCAGAGTGTCAATTTGTTCTCAGCTTTTCCCCCAAACAGATTTCGAGTAAACGTCTAAAATATAATTGTTCGTGAATTCTACTTTCGAAACGTTCGGGGGCGTAGCTGTTCCCCCCCCCCCCGCCCCCCGATGACCAGAACGATAAACTTTGTTTGATTACAAAAGTTAGTTTGTAATCTGGATCATTGGGACCTCTTCTGGGGCAGGTGTGACCTGTACAAAAAGGACGGGATACACCTGAACCCAAAGGGGACCAATATCCTGGAGGGTAGGTTTGCTAAGGCTACTGGGGAGATTTTAAACTAGAATTGTTGGGGCTGGGAACCGAACTGAAGAGACCGGGGAAGAGGAGGTTAGCTCACAAATGGAGAAAGCTTGTAGACAGTGCGAGAGGGAGGATAGGCAGGTGATAGAGAAGGGACGCGCTCAGACCGAAGGCTTGAGATGTGTCTAACGCAAGGAGTGTTGTGAACAAAACGGATGAATTTAGAGCGTGGATCAGTACTTGGAGGTATGATGTGGTGGCCATTACAGAGACTTGGATGGCTCGGGCAGGAATGGTTACTTCAAATGCCGGTTTTAGATGTTTCAGAATGGACAGGGAGGGAGGCAAAAGAGGTGGGGGCGTGGCACTGTTGATCAGAGATAGTGTCATGGCTGCAGAAAAGGTGGACGCCATGGAGGGATTGTCTACGGAGTCTCTCTGGGTGAAGGTTGGGAACAGGAAGGGGTCAATAACTTTACTGGGTGTTTTTTTATAGGCCGCCTAATAGTAACAGGGATATCGAGGAGCAGATAGGGAAACAGATCCTGGAAAGGTGTAATAATAACAGAGTTGTCATGATGCGAGGTTTTAATTTCCCAAGTATCGATTGGGGTGTCCCTAGAGCGAGGGGTTTAGATGGGGTGGAGTTTGTTAGGTGCATTCAGGAAGGTTTCTTGACACAAATATGTAGATAAGCCTACAAGAGGAGAGGCTGTGCTTGATCTGGTATTGGGAAATGAATCTGGTCAGGTGTCAGGTCTCTCAGTGTAGAGATCTGACACCTGACCAGGGCATTTTGGAGCTAATTTTATCTCCTTCTCCGTAGCATTGGAAAGTTGGAAAGGGATAGGAACAGACAAGTTAGGAAAGCGCTTAATTGGAGTAAGGGGAAATATGAGGCTATCAGGCAGGAACTTGGAAGCATAAACTGAGGACAGATGTTCTCAGGGAAATGTACGGAAGAGATGCGGCAAATGTTCAGGGGATATTAGCGTGGGTTTCTGAGTAGGTACGTTCCAATGAGACAGGGAAAGGATGGTAGGGTACAGGAACCGTGGTGTACAAAGACTGTTGTAAATCCAGTCAAGAAAAGAAGAGCTTACGAAAAGTTCAAAAAACTAGGCAATGTTAGAGATCTAGAAGATTATAAAGCTAACAGGAAGGAGTTTAAGAATGAAATTAGGAGAGTCAGAAGAGGCCCTGAGAAGGCCTTGGTGAGCAGGAATAAAGAAAATCCTAAGGCATTCTACAAGTATGTGAAGAGCAAGAGGATAAGACGTGAGAGAACAGGACCAATCAAGTGTGACAGTAGAAAAGTGTGTATGGAACCGGAGGAAATGGCAGAGGTACTTAATTAATACTTTGCTTCAGGATCTTGGCGATTTTAGGGATGAGTTGCAGTGGACTGAAAAGCTTGAGCATGTCGATATTAAGGAAGAGGATGTGCTGAAGCTTTTGGAAAGCATCAAATTGGATAAGTCGCTAGGTCCGGACGAAATGTACCCCAGGCTACTGTGGGAAGCGAGGGAGGAGATTGCTGAGCCTCTGGCGATGATACAGATGATTGGAGGGTTGCAGATGTTGTTCCCTTATTCAAGAAAGGGAGTAGAGATAGCCTAGGAAATTATAGACCAGTGAGTCTTATTTTAGTGGTTGGTATGTTGATGGAGAAGATCCTGAGAGGCAGGATTTATGAACATTTGGGCAGGCATAATATGATTAGGAATAGTCAGCATGGCTTTGTCAAGGGCAGGTCGTGCCTTACGAGACTGACTGATCTTTTTGAGGATGCGACTAAACACATTGATGAAGGAAGAGCAGTAGATGTAGTGTATATGGATTTCAGCAAGGCATTTGATAAGGTACCCCATGCAAGGCTTGTTGAGAAAGTAAGGAGGCATGGGATCCAAGGGGACATTACTTTGTTGATCCAGAACTGGCTTGCCCACAGAAAGCAAAGAGTGGCTGTAGACGGGATATATTCTGCATGGAGGTCGGTGACCAGTGGAGTGCCTCAGGGATCTGTTCTGGGACCCTAACCCTTTGTGATTTTTTATAAATGACCTGGATGAGGAAGTGGGGGGATGGGTTAGTAAGTTTGCTGATGACACAAAGGTTGGAGGTGTTGTGGATAGTGTGGAGGGTTGTCAGAGGTTACAACGAAACATTGATAGGATACAAAACTGGGCTGAGAAGTGGCAGATGGAGTTCAACCCAGATAAGTGGGAGGTGGTTCATTTTGGTAGGTCAGATATGATGGTAGAATATAGAAGGTAATGACAGGAAAATTCTATAGTTAGAATGCGTCTACAGTGCTTCACACGCGTCCTTCTTCGCCCCCACACTCCAGACACCGCGTCAATTGATGGAGCAGCGAACAAAAATCAAACTGTTGGGGGAAGTCAGCGGGCCGAGCAGCCACCCGGCTGGGGGTGGGTGGGGGGGGGGGGGGAATTTTGTGCTTAAATAAACCGATAATGGATTTCTCCAAAGACTGAGAGAAATTAACGTCATTCGTTTCCCGTTCCCAAGCGAGGCATCGCCATCACCATGATCAGAAAGCGCTCCGGATGATAGAAACGAAAGGGAAACTGAAGGACTCGGATTCACCCCAGTCACGGCGGTAAGATGGGGGAGCTTCTGCATTGCTTTCGTGGTTTAAAAGAAGCGCCACCTTTTGTACTTCAATAAACTGGCAAGCGTCCAATCGGAACTTTAGGCCGCTGCAGAATAAAATAATTCCGCAAGTAAAGGAGCAGAATATTATTCTCTGCTTCCAACGATACGTTTTCATTTTGATCAAAGTAGTGCAGGCTGTCCCTTCTCCTTCTTTCTTCGCACCGATATAGAGTGAGACTTCCAGGGGCGTCATCCAACCAGCTAGTTTTGTTTTTCCGGGATTTAATTAACTGTCATTTTAGCAACTGTTTCTTCCCGTCCGCCGTCGGACTTCGGAACGGACCATGAACCCCTGAGCCATGTCTTACTATTTTTGCACTGCTTGCTTATCTTCTATAGAAAACAAATAACGTAATCATAATAAACCACATACCCGCAACATTCTCATTGCTGCCGTCAGGAAGGAAGTACAGGACCCTCAGGTCCCACACCACCAGGTTCAGGAACAATTTCCACCCCTCAACAATCAGGAAGGAGGTACAGGAGCCTCAGGACTCACACCACCAGGTTCAGGAACAGTTATTACCCCTCAACCATCAGGAAGGAGGTACAGGAGCCTCAGGACCCACACCACCAGGTTCAGAAACAGTTATTACCCCTCAGTCATCAGGAAGGAGGTACAGGAGCCTCAGGACCCACATCACCAGGTTCAGGAACAGTTCGCACCCCTCAACCATCAGGAAGGAAGTACAGGAGCCTCAGGACTCACACCACCAGGTTCAGGAACAGTTTTCACCCCTCAACCATCAGGAAGGAGGTACAGGAGCCTCAGGACTCACACCACCAGGTTCAGGAACAGTTTTCACCCCTCAACCATCAGGAAGGAGGTACAGGAGCCTCCGGACTCACACAACCAGGTTCAGGAACAGTTTTCACCCCTCAACCATCAGGAAGGAGGTACAGGAGCCTCAGGACCCACACCACCAGGTTCAGGAACAGTTATTACCCCTCAACCATCAGGAAGGAGGTACAGGAGCCTCAGGACCCACACCACCAGGTTCAGGAACAGTTATTACCCCTCAACCATCAGGAAGGAGGTCCAGGAGCCTCAGGACCCACACCACCAGGTTCAGGAACAGTTATTACCCCTCAGCCATCAGGAAGGAGGTACAGGAGCCTCAGGACCCACACCACCAGGTTCAGGAACAGTTATTACCCCTCAACCATCAGGAAGGAGGTACAGGAGCCTCAGGACCCACACCACCAGGTTCAGGAACAGTTATTACCCCTCAACCATCAGGAAGGAGGTACAGGAGCCTCAGGACCCACACCACCAGGTTCAGGAACAGTTATTACCCCTCAACCATCAGGAAGGAGGTACAGGAGCCTCAGGTCCCACACCACCAGGTTCAGGAACAGTTATTACCCCTCAACCATCAGGAAGGAGGTACAGGAGCTTCAGGACCCACACCACCAGGTTCAGGAACAGTTATTACCCCCCCCAACCATCAGGCTCCTGAACCAAAGGGGATAAGTTCATTCAGCTTCACCTGCCCCATCATTGTAATGTTCCCACAAACTATGGACTCACTTTCAAGGACTTTTCATCTCATGTTCTTGACTTTTTATTTTCATTATTATTAATAATATATTCATTTATGGCATTGCGTAGTTCAACGTCTCTACCCCGAGGGATATATTTCAAGCGAATCATCAGGCTGCCGGACTTCACTCACCTCAACTCTGAAATGATTCCACAGGCTGCCGACTCGCTTTCCAAGACTCTACAACCCATATTCTCAATATTATTTATTGCTTTTTAATTAATATTATTGTTTTACTTTTTTTTTTTGCATTTGCACAGTTTTCCCGCCTTTCATACATCGGTGGTTTCTCCGTCTTTGTTCGTGCGTAGTTTTTCCAGTGATTTATTTTTTCTGTTATTAAGTGCAGTCGTGAACAACAGCCGAATCGGAAACGCTGATCAATTCAACTGGCTCCCAAAGAGAACTCTGATAGGCCAATCAGATGGTTCCCTGCTGCTCAGCGATAGAACACAAAAAAAATCATATGCACAATTAAGAAACATTAAACAAATAGTCGAAATACTGGAGTCGTGATGATCATCATGAAGTCTGCTGGAGAGAGACATTCATACACATGGTGTCCTCCATAATTCAAACAGATTGAAGGATAAAGTGGCAGGGTGACCAAACGTGGCAGGAGCCCTTGGAACTAAAAAAATAATCCCTAACAGGATATTCTATTGTGATGCTTTCCATCTACTTTGAACACCCGCAAGAAAATGAATCCCATCTATCTACAATATGCATTTCTAAAATAAACTTACTTCGAGCTTTGAAAGCAACGTTCTCTCTGGGTAGGGATTGCCAGCAGGGGTCTGAAAGATTGGGCTGATGGGGCGGAGGCACCCGCCTGAGGTATAACATCTGCGTGGGTTACAACTGTACCCGGCCGTCGCATGCGTACAGCCTTCGGGGAGCTTCCTAGCGGTGCCTGCGATCCAAACAGCGTCTGGGAGGGAACGCACCACTTCAACTTTCAAAGGAATCAGAATTAGGCTTATAGCCAGCGTCCATTATTAAAGACCCCCAGCACCAAAGGCATGTACATTTCGCACTGTTACCATCAGGGAGGAGGTACAGGAGCCTGAAGGCACAAACTCAACGATTCAGGAACAGCTTCTTCCCCTCTGCCATCAGGGAGGAGGTACAGGAGCCTGAAGGCACAAACTCAAAGATTCAGGAACAGCTTCTTCCCCTCTGCCATCACGGAGGAGGTACAGGAGCCTGAAAGCACACACTCAGCGATTCAGGAACAGCTTCTTCCCCTCTGCCATCAGGGAGGAGGTACAGGAGCCTGAAGGCACAAACTCAACGATTCAGGAACAGCTTCTTCCCCTCTGCCATCAGGGAGGAGGTACAGGAGCCTGAAGGCACACACTCAGCGATTCAGGAACAGCTTCTTCCCCTCTGCCATCAGGGAGGAGGTACAGGAGCCTGAAGGCACAAACTCAGCGATTCAGGAACAGCTTCTTCCCCTCTGCCATCAGGGAGGAGGTACAGGAGCCTGAAGGCACACACTCAACGATTCAGGAACAGCTTCTTCCCCTCTGTCATCAGGGAGGGGGCACAGGAGCCTGAAGACACACACTCAGCGATTCAGGAACAGCTTCTTCCCCTCTGTCATCAGTGAGGAGGTACAGGAGCCTGAAGACACACACTCAGCGATTCAGGAACAGCTTCTTCCCCTCTGCCATCAGGGAGGGGGTACAGGAGCCTGAAGACACACACTCAGCGATTCAGGAACAGCTTCTTCCCCTCTGCCGTCAGGGAGGAGGTACAGGAGCCTGAAAGCACACACTCAGCGATTCAGGAACAGCTTCTTCCCCCTCTTCCATCATTGAAGAGGTACAGGAGCCTGAAGACACACACTCAGCGATTCAGGAACAGCTTCTTCCCCTCTGCTATCCACTTCCAACTGGGCATTGAAGCTGTGGACACAACCTCACTTTTTAATATACAGTATTTCTGTTTTTGCACATTATTAATAATCTATTCAATGTACGTAATTGATTTACTTGTTTATTATAATTATTATTGTATTTATTATTTTCTCTCTCTGCGAGATTTTGTATCGCATTGAACTGCTGCTGCTAAGTTAACAAATTTCAGGTCACGTGCCGGTGATAATAAACCCGATTCTGATATGTCCTGAAATTTGTTCTTTTGCGGCAGCTGTACACTGTAATATATCAAATAGACGATAAATTACGAGAGAAAAAAAATATATAAGCGTAGATAAATAGGTAATGCAAAAAAACAGTGAGGCAGTGTTAATGGATTGGCTCATGGCCCGTTCAGAAATCCGATGGCGGACGGGAAGAAGCTGTCCCTGAGTGTGTGTCTCTCTCTCTCTCTCTCTCTCTCTCTCTCTCTCTCTCTCTCTCCTCTCTCTCTCTCTCTCTCTCTCTCTCTCTCTCTCTCTCTTTAGGCCCCTTTGCCTCCCCTCTGATGATAGATATGAGAAGAGGGGGCTTGTGCTGGGCGCGGGGTTCCCGAACTGCACACGGGACACCCATTAAACACTCCATTTAAAAGGGATATAAGGTCCAGTCAGCGCGAGGAATACCCGCCTGCTCACAATTCAGCTTTGAGTTTAAATTACTTTAGGACTTAAATTAAGTCCTATTAATAAAGTCCTATTGGCAATAGGCCGTAGCGTTCCGGAAAATGGCGAGCTTAATGTATTCTCCTGTCGTGGTCTAGGTAATGGACGATGCGCTGTTGGGATGTATTAGTACCGAGCGAGTGCTCTGGTTTAGAACTTACTGGCAAGTGTCCCTCGTCTTTTCCCTGTCAAATGCTTTCACAACATGGGTAAGGTCATTTATGTTACCCCCCCCCCCCCATTACTTCTCTGCCGAGAGCCCCGGGTGTTTTTTTCCCAGCCTTCACATTCTAAATGTGGTCGACCCCAACCACCCCCCCCCACCCCCCGCCTTCCCGTGGTCCGGACGCAGTCCAGAAGTGCCGAGACAGTTGGGAAGCTTTGCGAGGCCGAACGGGGGAAGCTCGACTCTCCAGGCGACCCTGATCTGAAAACACCGGGAGCCACCGGTCCCTTGGTGCCGTTAGCTCTCTCGGGTTGGAACTGACCCCCCCCCCAATCCCCGTTGCGCCGTGGAAGCAAGCACCCCTCCTCAGAAGGGCCGCCCTGGTTCAAGAAGGAGGCTCGCCAGCACCTTCTCAAGGGCAGATAGGGATGCGCAAGCGAGACTGGACCCGCTGGGATCCCGAGAAACTACGCGGACAAACAAACAAGCAAGCAGCCAGGCGCAGAGACAGGCGGATGGTTGCGCGCAGGCATGGGTGACATAAATGTGACGTAATCGAGCCTCCGAGAACAGCCCTGCTCGAGTTCCCAGGCCCTCTGCCGCAATCTCCCTCCAAAAAAAAAAATTCCTCGGCGGGTCAGCTCCTTTTGAACTCTGCTGCTCGTCTGGGGAAATCCAGAGTCCAGTATCAAAGGGATGCGGACTCATTTAACGCCAGCTCAAACCTCATTTATTTAATCTTGCTTTAAAACTGACATCTTTTTTTCGCCTCTTATTTTCATGTTTATTTTTTCAAATTACGTTATCACGTTTGAACGCCACCCCCCTGTAAAGCACGTTACAGTACATCATCTGTAAGGAAAGCGTTCGATAATTAAATTATTATTGTCCTTTACTATATATTTTTTTAATTCAGTTGAAACTGGTAAAACCTGTGGTACCGGGCACAGCCGAACAGCAAACTTCTCAGTTGCCAGAAACTTTTTAACTAACCTAGAATAGTCCGGAAGTTCCTAGTTTTCTGGCTTTCTGGCGATTTATATAATTATTACAGTGTTGGCCTAATTGCTTAATGCTTATTGTGCAGTGACTGGGATAACATCAGTTGCCGACAAAACCACATTACTATTTTTATTTTCCTTTGCTCAGGCTGGTAAAGCCTGAGGTACGTGCATAGCGAAACAGGCTCGTTTCTCAGTTGTTTAGATCTTTCGGACTGTTCTAGTGGTGTTTACTATTGTGGCTTTCTGAAGATTTACACAGACATTACGTGCTATTGTGTGGTGCCTTAGGGATGGTACCAGTTGTAGATACTACTAATTATTATTTCTGACAATTTCAGAATTGAGGGGCTCATAATTCTTCTCCACGAGAATAATTCGGCAGACGGAAGAGAAAATCTTAATAAAGTTTCTAAGCAGTTTCAATGTTGGTCAGCAGCCCAATCTTCGGGTTTTTTCGCGCAGTAAAATTTTAGTAGATTTTTGAACACGTGAGGTTTTCTTCGGAGCTTAAGCCCGGAAACAAGGAGTGATATTCCGGAAGTAATCCCCGTTCCCCACCTTTGATCGAGATGATATAGTTGACATTTTACTGACGTCAAATGGTAAGGCTTGATGCATTAACGGGAAAGGGCTCAAAGTCTATTTGAATTAAAGTAAAATGCAATAGATTCAGACGGTGAAATGTCGGCTGAAATTGGGAAAATATTCTTAAATCATGAAAGGTGTTTGAAATCCGCACTCTTGGTAATTTTCCCCGTCTATTCCTCCTTCTCTTTCTCCACCACAATTTGATAGTCCTTACAGCACACACACACACACACACACACACACACACACACACACAAACATAACTACACTATATGCACACACACACACAGACACACAAACATAAGTACACTAGACACACACACACACACACACACACACACACACACATACACACAAACATAAATACACTGCACACACGTACGAGCAAGTCCTTCGTTCATTATTATGAGATACAGAAGGCTGATATATCAGGGATTCACACAGTAAGTAGTTGGACAGCTGTTGCAAATTGAGTCTTTAAACGGGGCTGTGAAATAAATCTTCGGCCTGCGCGCATTCTCCGCTTGTTTAATAACGCCCGCCGAACAAAGAAAATATCTGCAGAATCCGAGCACCGGCGTCCCGCGCATTGCGTACAAGTCGCCCAGAGGATGTTGTAGACTCCAGATGACCTTTCAATCAGATAACGCGAACAAGTTTTACGGCGGGACAACGCCAGATAACAGGGCGTTTCAACAGGCGCCACATCAAAGCGTCCATTAATGGACGTCCAGCATGAAACGCAGGCGGAGTTCAGGAACTGAACCTGCTTGGGCCCGTTCGCCCCACCACTATCGCGGGCGGCTTGGTTTCTAACTCTCCTTTTGATCAACGGCTACGGAATCCATTCATCTCTGGAGTGAAAACGTGTGGGAGCGGAGCAAGGAGATTCTATCCCGCTTCTCTCGGGGATAAACCGCTTTGGCGGAACCGCAACTCTCCCCTCCCCCCCCCACACCCCACTCGAACCATTCACAGTTTTAAAACAAAACTACCCTGGAACTGTAATCCATCAGGTAGATTAATTAAACTCGACCTCTCAGAATTTATGAGGAGGTTTTTATTTGAAATTGTGATTAAAATGATGTAATCATGAGTCTGATTTTCTAATCCCCATCTCCCTTCTCTCATTGCCTCGCCTTTCTTCTCCCATGCCGTCTCCCCCCTCTCTCCTCAATTTTCCTCTAAACCCTATTTTACTCGCCCGCCCCTCGTTCTCTATCCCCGGTATGCTTAAAAGTGGAGGCTGATAGTTTCTTCATTGGCCAAGGCGTCAACGGTTACGGGGAGAAGGCAGGAGAGTGGGATTGAGAGGGAAAATAAATCAGCCCATCATGGCTGACATCATGAGGACAGAGAAGGCTCGACGGGCCGAATGGCTCAATACTGCTCCCATGTCTTATGCTCTTAGAGTTTCTGACCATAATATCATCCTCACTGTTACCACCGGTGAGGAGGTACAGGAGCCTGAAGACACACACTCAACGATTCAGGAACAGCTTCTTCCCCTCTGCCATCAGGGAGGAGGTACAGGAGCCTGAAGACACACACTCAACGATTCAGGAACAGCTTCTTCCCCTCTGCCATCAGGGAGGAGGTACAGGAGCCTGAAGACACACACTCAACGATTCAGGAACAGCTTCTTCCCCTCTGCCATCAGGGAGGAGGTACAGGAGCCTGAAGACACACACTCAACGATTCAGGAACAGCTTCTTCCCCTCTGCCATCAGGGAGGAGGTACAGGAGCCTGAAGACACACACTCAACGATTCAGGAACAGCTTCTTCCCCTCTGCCATCAGGGAGGAGGTACAGGAGCCTGAAGACACACACTCAACGATTCAGGAACAGCTTCTTCCCCTCTGCCATCAGGGAGGAGGTACAGGAGCCTGAAGGCACACACTCAACGATTCAGGAACAGCTTCTTCCCCTCTGCCATCAGGGAGGAGGTACAGGAGCCTGAAGACACACACTCAACGATTCAGGAACAGCTTCTTCCCCTCTGCCATCAGGGAGGAGGTACAGGAGCCTGAGGACACACACTCAACGATTCAGGAACAGCTTCTTCCCCTCTGCCATCCGATTTCTAAATGGACACTGAACTCATGTGCACTACCTCACTAGATTTTCCTTTTCTTTTGTTATCTTTCTGAACGACTTATTTTACTTGTTTGCATATATTTTTATTTATTTATAAACTTGCATAAATTTGGGTGTCGGGTTGGAGGTGCGTCTCTACCAAAGGAGGTGTGAGGCTCTCCTTCCCTCTGCTGGCCTGTAGGTCACCCTTGGGCGAGGTGTAGCACCTGCTCAGCCCCCGATCAGGGTCACGTGAAGCCATGGGATGGTTGTATGAGCAGCTGGTGCTTGTCACAAGTCCTGGTTACGCCAGGCAGACCATCTCTGAAAAGTATTGATTATGGCTGGGGTGGGGGAGTCACCCGTCTTGTAAAGACACTGCCCCAGAAGAAGGCGATGGCAAACCACGACTGTAGAAAAATTTGCCAGGATCAATCATGGTCGTGGAAAGACCATGATCCCTTACGTCATAGGACACAGCGCATATTGATGATGTCATACGACACACTGATGATGACGATACATATATTTCTTATTGTAATTTATAGTTTTTAAAATAATGTATAGAAAACAACACATTTCACGACACGCCTGTGATGCTAGATCTGATTCTGATTCTAAGGAATGATGAGATTTGTTTTCACAGCGTTGCCATCCAAATGAAAATTTCTAAGATGTGCTGGCATGGGAGAGGGTCCGGCGGAGGTTCCTGAGAAAGATCCCCCGAATGGAAGAGTTAAAGTATGGGGAGAGTTCGATAGCTCCGGGCCTGAAGAATGAGGGGTTGGGGATCTCCTTGAACCTATCAAATATTGATAGACCCAGACTGAGGGGACGAGGCGAGGTTATTTCCAACAGCGAGGGAGCCCAGGACCAGAGGGAACAGCCTCAGAATGCAACAGAGATGGTGGAATTTCTTTAGCCAGAGGGTAGCGAACCTGTGCAAACCTGTGGAGCCCTAGTTATAATTAAATCTTACTGCACCCCCCGCCGTCACTGGGCTATAAACGTGCAGGAGCAGTGCCTTGCTCAAGGACACACACACACGCCGCCTCGGCTGAGGCTCGAACTAACGACCTTCAGGATCGCCAGCCCAAAGCCTTAACCACTTGGGCCTTGGTTAGTAAGGGCGTCAAAAGTCACGAGGAGAGTGGGGTTGAGAGGGATAACAAGTCAGCCGTGTTCAAACGGCGGAGCGGAACCGATCGGCCGATCGGCCCGATCCTGCGGTCACGGCGTTCCTGCCTCGATTCTGGTGCGACGCTCACCTGCTCGCTTTGCTGGCCGACACCAGGCGAGAAGTCACTGGAGCGACGTAACTTATTAGTAACTGCCCAGCCGGAGAGTGAGTGGACGCTCATCTTTGAACGGCGATGTTGTGGTACGCGCGTTAAGCGATCGAGGCGATTTCAGACAATACTCCCAAGTGCGGTCTGACTAACGCCTTCTAAAACCTTACCGTTACATCCTAGCCTTCGTATTCCAATCCTCTAGGACTGAATGCTAGCATTGCATTTTCCTTCTGAACCCTCGACTCAGCCTGCAAGTTAACCTGGCGGGGGTTCCCTCAAACGATTTCTCGCGGTGGTGGTGGTGGGGGCGGGGGGAGCAAGACGACTGAATCCCGTGGAGAGAAATAAAGTGGGCGGGGGTGTTCCAGGAATTTTGAGAGTGCGGATGGTAGATGTATTCCCCTCCCCCCCCCACACAGTACAGTCGTGATATAAAAACTCCGCACCGGGGTGGGTGGTTTTTTGTGGCAGAGTAGCCAGGAATTCATTAACGCTGACTAAATGCCTTCTAAATTCCCCCCCCCCCCCCCCCACACCACCACCAAAAACTGGGGCCAGTTTCTCCTCTGCAGCCGAATAACACAATTGTAGACGGACGTGATATCGTCAGCGGAGTCCTGCCAAATCAGGGCGGGGATAAAACTGTTCAGAAACTTAAACTCTAAGCGAAATGTCGCTGGGGTTCCTACTTCTGTCCGGTCCGGTTGATTTTATGGGGTCTGGACTGTTCTGATGGAACGAAAGAGGCAAGTTCGATACCGCGCCGCAAGTGTTTCTAAAAGCACCTGAAACATTTTTAGAAGAAACATCAGAGAGCCGCTTGAAGCCATGGGTAGGAGGCCGAAAGAACTGAGGCTCTGCGTCCTTGGAAAGTTCAGAATCAGAATCAGGTTTAATATCGCCGGCATGTTTGGTCAATTTTTTTTTTTTGGATTTTGCGACAGCAATACAATACATAATAATAGGGAAAAATGTGAATTACAGTTAGTATGCATGTAGAGTAGTTAAATTAAGTAAGTAGTGCAAAAAATAAAAATTTGGAAAGAAAAAGAATTGAGGTAGCGTTCGTGGGTTCAATATCCTTTCGAAAATCGGACGGCAGAGAGGACGAGGTTGTTCCTGAATCGTGGAGCGCGGGCCTTCGTCAGTGCGGAGTTCCCCGGGGATTTGCGATAATTCAGGGTTCGGGATACGAGATTGTTCAATGCCATTCAGAGTCCGCTCTTGTGAAGGGGAGCGAAATGATTGCTACTCCGGATCAATTGACTTCAATTCAACGCAACGCCATACACACACACACACACACACACACACACACACACACACACACTCACACACACACACACTCACACACTCACACACACACACACACACTCACACACACACACACACACAAACACACACACAATACTTTATTGATCCCGAGGGAAATTGTGTTTCGTTACAGTCGCATCAAACAAGAATAGTGAAGAAATATAGCGATATAAAACCATAAACAATTAAATAATAATAATAATAATAAGTTAATCATGCCCAGTGGAAATAAGTCCGGGACCAGCCTATTGGCTCAGGGTGTCTGACACTCCGAGGGAGGAGTTGTAAAGTTTGATGGCCATAGGCAGGAATGACTTCCTATGACACATACACACACACACACACACACACACACACTCTCTCTCACACACACACACACACACACACACACACACACACACACTCTCTCACACACACACACACACACACACACACACACACACAATAATAATAAAAAAATAAAAAACAATAAAATAAAGAACATGGAAATACTAAAACACACGATCAATATAACTAGGTGAGATAGCTCAGCTATCTGCAGAACATCAAACTGCAGAATCGCAACGGCATCGACACCCAGTCTTTGATCAATAATAAGTTTATACAATGCAATTGGGAAAATTGATGTTTTTTAAATACAAACTTTCTATATAGTTTTATTTATTCGTATTATTTTATTATTTTTATTACAGGAGCATGCTTTACGAGAACGGGTTGAGTGAACTGGGCTTTTTCTCCTTGGAGCGACGGAGGATGAGAGGTGACCCAATAGAGGTCTATAAGATGACGAGAGGCATTGATCGTGTGGATAGTCAGAGGCTTTTTCCCAGGGCTGAATTGGCTAACACGAGGGGGCACAGTTTTAAGACAGACAGACATACTTTATTGATCCCGAGGGAAATTGTGTGCTTGGAAGAAGGATCGGAGGGGATGTCAGGAATAAATTTTACACGCAGAGAGTGGTGGGTGCGTGGAATGCACTGCCGGTAATTGGTTGAGGCGCCTTCTAAAAGCCTCTTAGACAGGTACATGGAACTTAGAAAAACAGAGGGCTATGCGGTAGGGAAACTCTAGGCAGCTTCGGGAGTAGGTTACATGGCTGGCACAGCACTGTGGGCCGAAGGGCCTGTAATGTGCCGTAGATTTCTATGTTTCCAGGAATACTGCCGCATTCGCTCTCATGCGGCGTTCGAGGGTTGATAGAAACATAGAAAACCTATAGTTCCAGACAGGCCCTTCGGACCACAAAGTTGTGCCGAACATGTGCCTACCTTAGAAATAATTACTAGGCTTACCCATAGCCCTCTACTTTTCTAAGTTCCATGTACCTATCCAAAAGTCTCTTAAAAGACCCTATCGTATCCGCCTCCACCACCGTCGCCGGCAGCCCATTCCACGCACTCACCACTCTCTGAGTAAAAATACTTACCCCTGACATCCCCTCTGTACCTGCTCCCCAGCACCTTAAACCTGTGTCCTCTTGTGGCAACCATTTCAGCCTCCGACTATCCACACGATCAATGCCTCTCGTCATTGTACTTCCTTAGAAGGTTGGCGTCATTCAATGTTTGTAGTGAGATGCTGAAGATGTTCTATAAGTCAGTTGTGGAGAGCGCCCTCTTCTTTGTGGTGGCGTGTTGGGGAGGCAGCATTAAGAAGAGGGACGCCTCACGTCTTAATAAGCTGGTAAGGAAGGCGGGCTCTGTCGTGGGCAAAGTACTGGAGAGTATAACATCGGTAGCAGAGCGAAGGGCGCTGAGTAGGCTACGGTCAATTATGGAAAACCCTGAACATCCTCTACATAGCACCATCGAGAGACAGAGAAGCAGTTTCAGCGACAGGTTGCTATCGATGCAATGCTCCTCAAACAGGATGAAGAGATCAATACTCCCCAATGCCATTCGGCTTTACAATTCAACCGCCAGGAGTAAGATATGTTAAAGTGCCGGGGTTAGGACTCAATGTATTTAAGTAAACTACTTAAGAACTTTTTAAAAGCTATTATTAATGCTTTTTGAGAGGGTGATTTTAGATGCATATCATATTTTTTACTGAGTTAAGTATTGTATGTAATTAGTTTTGCTACAATAAGTGTATGGGACATTGGAAAAAATGTTGAATTTCCCCATGGGGATGAATAAAGTATCTATCTATCTATCTATCTATCTATCTATCTATCTTATACACCTCTATCAGGTCACCACTCATCCCCCGTCGCTCCAAGGGGAAAGGACCCAGGCTTGGGTATCATGTAGACCGCGAGAGGGCAACACCCTCGGTCGACCCCGACCGAACGCAGGGCCTTGGATCAGCTCGCTGGCGCCTTGGGGACTTTCAGCATCGCTACAAGGATCCGAGCGCATTGGAACCAGCGGAGTTACCCGGGCTGGAAGTTCGGAAGGTTAACGGGTCACGCGGGTGCAGTCGGGCGGCGAGGGCTCGTTGGGCCGAAGGGCCTGCTACAGTGCAGTTACTGTCACGGGCTCATGGAAAAGTACAACGCAGGAACCTGTGGCCCTTCGGCCCATCTAGTCCGTGGCCAACTATTTCAAGTACCTCCCCATCGACCTGCACCCGGACCAAAGCCCTCAATTGATTATTTACCTCTAAATAATAAATAAGTAGTTATGGTCGGTTACAAACACAAGAATCTGCTGATGCTAGAAATCCGGGAGCAACACGCACAAAATGCTGGAGGGACTCAGCAGTGCAGTCCTTTAGACTGGGCCACAATCGCAGCTTCTCGTTTCTTCCTCCGGGGAAGAGACACGGGAGCCTGAGGACACACACTCAACGTTTCAGGAACAGCTTTTCCTATCCGCGACTACCTCAATACCTCCAAATACCTCACTATTTCTTTCTCTCTTTCTGCTTTACTTATTACATACATTATACAGTACTGCGTAAAAGGAGAGATAACATGAGAGAGAGAGACAAAAAGTGACAGAGACAGAGAGAGAATATGAGAGAGAATGAGAGAGAGAATGAGAGAGAATATATGAGAGAGAATGAGAGAGAGAATGAGAGAGAATATGAGAGAAAATGAGAGAGAGAATGAGAGAGAATATGAGAGAGAATGAGAGAGAATATATGAGAGAGAATGAGAGAGAGAATGAGAGAGAATATGAGAGAGAATGAGAGAGAATATGAGAGAAAATGAGAGAGAGAATGAGAGAGAGAATGAGAGAGAATATGAGAGAAAATGAGAGAGAATGAGAGAGAGAATATGAGAGAGAGAATGAGAGAGAGAACGAGAGAATATGAGAGACAGAATGAGAGAGAGAATGAGAGAATATGAGAGAGAGAATGAGAGAATATGAGAGATATATATATAGAGAGAGACAAAGATAGAGATAGAGATATTATCCCCCCACCCCCTTGATCATAGTCACATGAAGCTCTAGGACCAAGTGGTGGACGGTCGTATGAGCAGCCGGTGCAGATCACAAGTCCTGGTCATGTGACCACTGATGCCCCGCAGACAATCTCTGAAGAGTATTGATAATGGCTGGGGTCACCCATCTTGTAAAGACACTGCCCCAGAAGAAGGTAATGGCAAACTGCTATAGAAAAATTTGCCAAGAACAGTCATGGTCATGAAAAGATCGTGATTGCCCACGATATATGACTCAACACGCTAAACATCAGATCACGGAAACTAAGCATCAGATCGCGAGAGCTACCTAAACGTTGTTCTGATCTTTTTTAATTTAATAAGTTAATCTGTCAATATCAGTTATTTCATAAACAGGCTTACGAAATAATTCAATTCCTCTCTTAGTCGGTAACCTGATAGCCTCTTCAATTTTAATACCTTAGTGTCTACTGCACCACAGGGATATGTATATTGCCATAGAGTAAGACAGTACAGAAGCAGGCCTTTCGACCCAACTCCATCATGCTGACCCAGATGCTGATCTAAGCTATTCCTATTTGCCCACTACCTTTGTCTCCTATATCCCTAAGGAAAATATATATATACACATACATCACACACACTCACTCACACACACACACACACACACACACACACACACACACATTCAGTGGCCACTTTATTAGGTACACCCTTACACCTGCTCATTAATGCAAATGTCTAATCAGCCAATTACGTGGCAGCAACTCAATGCATAAAGGCACGCAGACCTGGTCAAGAGGTTCAGTTGTTGTTCATAGCCCAAACATCAGAATGGGGAAGGAATATGATCTAAGTGACTTTGACCGCAGAATGATTGTTGGTGCCAGACGGGGCGGTTTGAGTAACTGCTGATCTCCTGGGATTTTCAGCAATACTTGAACAGTTGATTGCTACCACCATAACCATCTAATATCTGATGCAGTGCCTCTTACCTGTCAATGAAGCCACATTTCCTCGCCATCAGCTGGATTGCTTGCTGTTCCTGTTGTATCAAGGCATGGCACTTGCTTATAGACAGGGAGCATTCCTCAATGCCTTTCTCAATCGGACTCTTCTCTGCAGCCAATCCCAGTCTCTGCTCCTAGACAGCAAGCAGACAATTGGGCTCTCGATATACACTCAGTGGCCACTTTATTCAGTACAGCCGTACAACTGCTCGTCAATGCAAGTATCGAATCAGCACATAATGTGGAAGCGACCCAATGCAGACATAGTCAAGAGGTTCAGTTGTTGTTCAGACCAGACATCAGACTGGGGGAGGAAATGTGATCAGACTGCAGATTCCTGATGGAAAGTTTAATTTAGATTCAGATTTATTTATCGCATGTGCGTTGAAATGTACAGCAAAATGCATCGCCCGCGCTAACAGCCAACACACCCAAGTGCCAGCAAAGCATCCGACCCGCGCACCCCCACGTGCAACACAACACAAACAACAACATCAACAGTGAGAAACAAGAGGACAAGCTCAAAACAAAACCACAGGAGATTCTGCAGGTGCTGTAAATCCGCTACATCAGGCAGCATCCGTGGAGAGGAGTAAGGAGTCGACGTTTTGGGCTGAGACCCTTCTCATTGCTACCATCAGGGAGGAGGTACAGGAGCCTGAAGACACACACTCAACGATTCAGGAACATCTCCTTCCCCTCTGCCATCAGGGAGGAGGTACAGGAGCCTTAAGACACACACTCAACGATTCAGGAACAGCTCCTTCCCCTCTGCCATCAGGGAGGAGGTACAGGAGCCTTAAGACACACACTCAACAATTCAGGAACAGCTTCTTCCCCTCTGCCATCAGGGAGGAGGTACAGGAGCCTGAAGACACACACTCAACGATTCAGGAACAGCTTCTTCCCCTAGCAGTTTGTGTGTGTGTGTGTGTGTGTGTGTGTGTGTGTGTGTGTGTGTGTGTGTGTGTGTGTGTGTGTGTGTGTGTGTGTGTGTGTGTGCGCACGCGTGTGTTTGTGTATGTGTGTCTGTGTCTGTGCTTGTGTGTGTGTGTGAGAGAGAGTGTGTGTGTTTGTGTGCGCATGCGAGTGTGTGCATGTTTGTGCATGTATGTGTGCTGTATGCATGTGCTGTGTGTGTGAGTGTGTGCATGTGTGTGTATGAGTGTGTGTGCACGTGTGTGTTTGTGTATTTCTGTGTGTGTACACATGCGTATGTGTGTTTGTACATGTAAGTGTGTTGTATGTATGTGCTGTGTGTGTGGGTGTGTGTGCATGTGTGTGTTTGTGTGTGTATGAGTGTGCAAGCGTGTGTGTGTTTGTGTATGTGTGAGAGAGAGAGTGTGTGTGTTTGTGTGCATGTGTGTGTGGGTGCAAGTGTGCATGTGTGTGCGTGTGTGCACACGTGTGCATGTGTTTGTGCATGTATGTGTGTTGTATGCATGTGCTGTGCGTGTGAGTGTGTGCATATGTGTGTGTGCATGTGTGTGTGTGTGTGTGTGTGTGTGTGTGTGTGTGTGTGTGTGTGTGTGTGTGTGTGTGTGTGTGTGTGTGTGTATGTAGCTCTGGATTTCCAGCATCTGCAGACTTTTTCGTGTTTGTGATTAAAATTGTGAAGAGCTCTCTACAACTTTCAAATGAAAATCTTTTTTCTGACACTTCAAAAACTCGTTAAAAGAACGTCATTAGTTTTCCCACCAAATCACAGGGAAGTACATTGATATAATCATTAAGCACATGCGAGTGTGTGCACACGTGTGTGCGTGTTTGTGCATGTATGTGTGTTGTATGCATGTGCTGTGTCTGTGAGTGTGTGTGCATGAGTGTGTTTGTGTGTGTATAGGTGTATGTGTGTGTTTGTGTGTGTGTGTGTGTGAGAGAGAGTGTGTATGTGTGTGTGTGTGAGAGAGAGAGTGTGTATGTGTGTGTGTGTGTTGGTGTGTGTGTGTGAGAGAGAGAGAGAGAGAGTGTGTGTGTGTGTGTGTGTATGTAGCTCGGGATTTCCAGCATCTGCAGACTTTTTTGTGTTTGTGATTAAAATTGTGAAGAGCTCTCTACAACTTTCAAATGAAAATCTTTTCTCTGACACTTCAAAAACTCGTTAAGAGAACGTCATTAGTTTTCCCCCCAAATCACAGGGAAGTACATTGATATAATCATTAAGCTGAGCGCAATAAAGATTATTGATCTTTTACATGCCGTGTGGAATAGGCTCTTCCGGCGCCACTCAGCGCCCCCCCGCCCCCCCCCCCCCCATTTAACCGCAGTCTAATCACGGCGCAATTTACAATGACCAATTAACCTACTCAACCGATAGGTCTTTGGACTGTGGGAGGGAACCGAGGCACCCGGAGGAAACCCGAGCAGTCACGGGGAAGAGCATGCCAACTCCACACAGTCAGCGGGCGGGAAGGGAACCCGGGCCTCCTCTCGCGCTAACCGCTACGCCGTCGTGCCTCCCGATGGCTATGACGGTGCAGGGACGCAGCGGAGAGAAGAAGCTTGAAGTGAGCTTTTACCTCGCCTGGGAAAATGCCGACCGACTGATTTTTGCTTCTGAAGAAGGCTCAGTGGAGGTTAGCCGGCCCCTGCACGTCTTAGCGGTAAACTGAAAGGATGGGCTCGGGAAGGAGAAGTAGTAAAGATCTTTATAGTTTCACCACCAGGATTGCTGTAAAACTTAATGGCGGACATGTGACTTTTTAAACCCATACGACTCGTGCCAAAACTGTATCAATGCATATTTTGTACTTTCGGATCCGCCCTAGGAGAACATTTGGAGCTTTATAGTATTTGGGCAACGTAGCGTGGAAGTGTTCAGAGGTGGTGTGTGCAATGCAGGGGTACATGACGTTGGATCTATTTGCAGCATCTCTCAGTTACTCCTTGACAGGGTCTGCATGCTGCTGAAGCTGACAGTTACATTTTATTTAGAACCATAGAACCAACTTCACAGCAAAGAATCAGGCCTTTTGGTCGTGCTGAACCATTTTTCTGCCTAGTCCCACTGACCTGCACCTGGCCCATATCCCTCCATACCCCTCTCATCCACCTACCCGTCCAAGTTTTTCTTAAATGTCAATAGTGAGCCCGCATTCACCACTTCATCTGGCAGCTCATTCCACACTC
Source organism: Hemitrygon akajei (assembly GCF_048418815.1). Taxonomy (NCBI): domain Eukaryota; kingdom Metazoa; phylum Chordata; class Chondrichthyes; order Myliobatiformes; family Dasyatidae; genus Hemitrygon; species Hemitrygon akajei. Next base: position 72,701,932 of record NC_133141.1, on the reverse strand, counting down.
CCACCACTCTCTGTGTGAAGAAATTCCCCCTAATGTTCCCTTTAAGCTTTTCCCCCTTCACCCTTAACCCATGACCATTGATTCTTTTTTTCTTCCCTGGCCTCAGTGGAAAAAGCCTGCTTGCATTCACTCTATCTATACCCATCATTAATTTATACACCTCTATCAAATCATCCCTCATTTTTCTACACTCCAGGGAATAAAGTCCTAACCTATTGAACCTTTCTCTGTAACTCAGTTTCTCAAGTCCCAGCAGCATCCTTGTAAACCTTCTCTGCACTCTTTCAACCTTATTAACATCCTTCCTGTAATTAGGTGACCAAAACTGCACACAATACTCCAAATTCGGCCTCACAAATGCCTTATACAACCTCAACATAACATTCCAACTCTTATATTCAATACTTTGATTTATAAAGGCCAATTTACCACAAGCTCTCTTTACGACCCTATCTACCTGTGACGTCACTTTTAGGGAATTTTATATCTGTTTTACTGCACTCCTCGGTGTCCTACCATTTACCTTGTACGTTCTACCTTGGTTTGACCTTCCGAAGTGCAATACCTCACACTTGTTTATTTAACTTAGTCAAAGATTCGAAGTACGTTTATTCCCCACAGGCGGCCACGAAACAAAGGAGCAGTGTGGAACTCCGTTCGAAGAACAATACCAGTCCTCACCCCCACGCGCAAAAGGAGAATCACGCAGACGGCAAGAGAGGAGAAGGGCAGCTGGAAACGCAGTGTGGAAGGGAGTCCAGGCATATTCGGTCCATTCAGCGCTGGCCGAGAGCCGCCCGGGAAAGAGGAGGAGCAGACAACAGAGCAGAAACACGTCGTAACGTGAATCCACCAGCCGTGTCAATCGAACCTTGCCCGAGTCCCAGGACTCCAGTACCATCCCCCGGCAGCTTTCAGCGAGAGAGAGAGGGAAACTCGGTCATTTACGCACTAGGTCCTTCGGAAATTTTGAGCCTCGTCACCCATCCGTTCCCCCAATTTAATCCTAGCCTAATCGCAGGGCAATTTACAATGACCAATTAAGATCACAGGACAAAGGAGCGGAAGTAGGCCATTCGGCCCATCGAGTCTGCTCCGCCACTCCACCATGAGCTAAACTATTCTCCCATCTAGTTCCAATTTCCGGCTTTCTCCCCATATCCCTCCATACCCTGATTAATTAGATACCTATCAATCTCCTCCTCAAACACCCTCAATGATTGGGCCTCCACAACTGTATGTGGCAACGAATTCCATAAATCCACGACCCTCTGGCTAAAAAAAATTTCTCCTCATCTCTGCTTTAAATGGGTACCTTCTAATTCTAAGACTGTGACCTCTTGTCCTGGACTCACCCACCAAGGGAAACAGCCTTTCCGTATCTACTCTGACCAACCCTTCCAACATTCGAAATGTTTCTATGAGATCCCCTCTCATTCTTCTATACTCAAATGAATACAGTCCAAGAGCTGACAAACGCTCCTCATATGTTAGTCCCTGCATTCCAGGAATCATCCTCGTAAATCTTCTCTGAACCCTCTCCAACATCAGTACATCCCTTCTAAGATAGGGGGCCCAAAACTGCACACGGTATTCCAAATGAGGTCTCACCCAGTGCCCCATAGAGCCTCATCAACATCTCCTCATTCTTATACACTATTCTCTTGAAATGAATGCCAACATAGCATTCGCTAACCTTACTGCCAATCCAACCTGGTGGTTAACCTTTAGGGTATCTTGCACTAGGACCCCCAAGTCCCTTTGCACTTCCGATTTTTGAAGTTTCTCTCCATCTAAATAATAATCTGCCTGATTGTTTCTTCTTCCAAAATGTACAACCATACATTTCTCAACATTGTAGGTCTTTGGACCAGTAGGTCTTTGGACTGTGGGAGGAAACCAGAGCATCCGGAGGAGACCCGTGCAGTCACGGGGAGAACGTGCAAACTCCTTACAGACAACAGCAGGAATTGAACCCAGGTCACTGGTACTGTAAAGCGTTGTGCTAACCACCATGCACCGTGCCCCCCCCCCCCCCCACCCCACCCCAGCACGGTAGCAGAGTGGTTAGGATTTAAGAATTTTATAGTTCTTAACTCTTTAAATTTTACCTGAAGAAAGTATAGCTTGTAAAGTTCAAAGTGCAAAGTATGTCACCATATATCACCCTGAGATCCATGTTCATGCAGGCATTCACAGTAGAACAAAGGTGTGTAATAGAATCAGTGAAAAGCTACAGAGACTGTCAAACAACCGATGTGTAAAAGAGGAGAAATGCAAAAAAACCACTAAAGTATAAATAGATAGATAGATAGATACATAGATAGATAGATAGATAGATAGATAGACAGATAGATAGACAGATAGATAGATAGACAGATAGATAGATAGATAGATAGATAGATAGATAGACAGACAGACAGATAGATAGATAGATAGATAGATAGACAGATAGATAGATAGATAGATAGATAGATAGATAGATAGATAGATAGATAGATAGATAGATAGATAGATAGATAGACAGACAGACAGACAGATAGATAGATAGATAGATAGATAGACAGATAGATAGATAGATAGATAGATAGATAGATAGATAGATAGATAGATAGACAGACAGATAGATAGACAGATAGATAGATAGATAGATAGATAGATAGATAGATAGATAGATAGACAGACAGACAGACAGATAGATAGATAGATAGATAGATAGATAGATAGATAGATAGATAGACAGATAGATAGACAGATAGATAGACAGATAGATAGATAGACAGATAGATAGATAGATAGATAGATAGATAGATAGACAGACAGACAGATAGATAGATAGATAGATAGATAGATAGACAGATAGATAGACAGATAGATAGACAGATAGATAGATAGACAGATAGATAGATAGACAGACAGATAGATAGATAGATAGATAGACAGATAGATAGATAGACAGATAGATAGATAGATAGATAGATAGATAGATAGATAGATAGATAGATAGATAGATAGATAGATAGATAGATAGACAGACAGACAGACAGATAGATAGATAGATAGATAGATAGATAGACAGATAGATAGATAGATAGATAGATAGATAGATAGATAGATAGATAGATAGATAGATAGATAGATAGACAGACAGACAGATAGATAGACAGACAGATAGATAGATAGATAGATAGACAGATAGATACATAGATAGATAGATAGATAGATAGATAGATAGATAGATAGATAGATAGATAGATAGATAGACAGACAGACAGACAGATAGATAGACAGATAGACAGATAGATAGATAGATAGATAGACAGACAGACAGATAGATAGACAGATAGATAGACAGATAGAGAGATAGATAGATAGATAGATAGATAGACAGACAGACAGACAGACAGATAGATAGACAGATAGACAGATAGATAGATAGATAGATAGATAGATAGATAGATAGATAGATAGATAGATAGATAGATAGATAGATAGATAGACAGATACATAGAAAGATAGTTAGATAGATAGATAAATTGAGAGATAGACAGATAAGTGGATAGATGGATAGATAGATTGATAGATAATAGAGAGGTAAATAGAGGGATAGATGGATGGATAGATAGATAGATAGATAGATAGACAGACAGACAGATAGATAGATTAATAGATAGACAGAAAGATACACAGACAGACAGATAGATAGATAACACGAGTTGTAGGAAGTGAGTCCAGAACATGATGGGAGGAAGAGGGAGGGATGTGGACATTGTGTAGGTGGGAGGGATTAGTCCTTGGGTGTATTTCATTTACTGTTTAGCTGGTCTGGCACAAAATTGCGGGACGAAGAGCCTGTTCATGTCCTGTATCTTTCCATGTCCTACAAGTGTGGAGCTATTTTCGTGTTTTCTGGTCGATTTTTTCTGTAAGTATTGGCAGTTTTCTTTTTACTATTTTCGTAAATTTCATTTTTGACGCACGTAAAAAACACCATTGGACTATAGCCACTCCGGCCATTTGATTTTTTCCTTTGGTCGTAACCCATGTATCTAACACAGACCCTTTCCACCACCAGCTCCCCTCCCACCCCCATCACCTAATGAGGACCGGTTCATGGGCCCCTGGTTTCCCCCTTCCCCCTGTGGTCAATAATCAGCTCTTTGGTTTTGCTGGTGTCCGGTGAGAGGTTGTTGTGGCGCCACTCAGCCAGGTTTTCAAACCTCCCTCCCGTCTGTTGATTCGTCACCGCCTTCGATTCAGCCGACAGCGGTGGTGTCATCGGCAAACTGAAATACAACTTTGGAGATCGCCAGCAACGTTAACGGATGCTCTCCAGTTCTACGTTGAATCATTACTATTGTGACTTAGGCTATGATATTCATCACGATAGAGGTGCCCCCCCAATAAAAGCACCTTGACCCTCCCCTCACCCACCTACCATCTCCACACCTCATCCTATCTATCACCTTCTAGTTTGTACCCCACCCCCACACATTTTGGCTTCTGCCCCCTTCCTTTCCAGTCCCGATGAAGGGTCTTGGCCCAAAACATCAACTCTTCATTCCCCCTCTGTAGATGCCGCCTGACCTACTGTTCCTCCGGCACTGTGTGTGTGTGTGTGTGTGTGTGTGTGTGTGTGTGTGTGTGTGTGTGTGTGTGTGTGTGTGTGTGTGTGTGTGTGTGTTACTCTGGCTGTCCAACGTCTGCAGAATCTCTCTTCTTTATTGGAACAGGCCACTCGGCCCGAAATGTTGTGCTGTACCAGCTGAAAAGCAAATCAACCGTACCCAAACACACCAGTCCCTCCTACCTAGGCCATGTCCATATCCCTCCATCTTCCCCACATTCACGTGCCTCTCCAAACAAGAGAAAATCTCACAGACGCCGGAAATCCGAACAACACACCCAAAATGCTGGAGGGACTCAGCAGGCCAGGCAGCACCTATGGAAAAAAGAGCAGTTGGCGTTTCAGGGTGAGACCCTTCCTCAGGACGGGTGAAGGGTCTCGGCCCGAAATGTCGACTATACTCTTTTCCATAGAGGTTGCCTGGCCTGCTGAGTCCCTCCAGCATTTTTTGTGTGTGTTGCTTACAAGCCTCTAATGTGTTCGCCTCTCCCACCATCCCGAGCAGTGCAGCTCTGTAAAACTCTGGTTAGGCCACACTCGGAGTGCTGTGTCCAGTTCTGGTCGCCTCACTATAGGAAGGATGTGGAAGCATTGGAAAGGGTACAGAGGAGATTTACCAGGATACTGCCTGGTTTAGAGAGTGTGCATTATGATCAGGAAAGGGGGCTAGGGCTTTACTCTTAGGAGAGAAGGAGGATGAGAGGAGACATGATAGAGGTATACAAGATATTAAGAGGAATAGATAGAGTGGACAGCCAGCGCCTCTTCCCCAGGGCACCACTGCTCAGTACAAGAGGACATGGCTTTAAGGTAAGGGGAGGGAAGTTCAAGCGGGATATCAGAGGAAGGTTTTTCACTCAGAGAGTGGTTGGTGCGTGGAATGCACAGCCTGGGTCAGTGGTGGAGGTAGATACATGAGTGAAGTTTAAGAGACTACTAGACAGGTATATGGAGGAATTTAAGGTGGGGGTTTATATGGGAGGCAGGGTTTAAGGGTCGGCACAACATTGTGGGCTGAAGGGCCTGTACTGTGCTGTACGAGTATATGTTCCATGTTTCTATATTTCAGGCATCCACCACTCTCTGAGTAAAAGTCTTACCCCTCACATCCCCCTTGAAACTACCCCCTGTCACCTTCAATGCACACCCTCTGGTATTAGACATCTCAACGCTGGGAAACAGATACTCCCTGTCCACTCTATCTATGCCTCTCATCATCTTGTAAATCTCCATCAGATCTCCCCTCAGCCTCCGCCGCCCCAGAGAAAACAACCCAAGTTAGTCTCTCCAGCCTCTCGTGTCCTCCAAACCGGGCAGTATCCTGGTAAACGTCTTCTGCACCTTCCCGAAATCCTCAACATCCCTCCTATAGCGGGGTGACCAGAACTGTACGCAATACTCCGGATGTGACCTCACCAGAGCTTTACAAAGTTCAGATTCAGTTCCTTGTCATTTAGAAACCACAAGTGCAATGCAGTTAAAAAATGAGACAATGTTCCCCCAGAATGATATCACAAAAGCACACGACAAAACAGACTACACCAGAAAATCCACATAACGTTTGGCAATCCCCATTCCAGAGTCCGGAGAGGCTGCTGCGTATCAATATCGCGCTACCGTCTTAGCGCGTTCCCCGGAAAGGAGCTCCAAATCCACCAGACAAAAACAAGACCAAAAACTAAAGCTACAAGACCCGCACAAAACCACATAGTTACAACACATAGTTACAACAGTGCAAACAATAGCATAATTTGATAAAAATAAACAGACCATGGGCACAGTAAAAATAGTCCAAAGATGTTAAAGGACTGTAAGTTCAAAAGAAACCACCACACAGTTTCCACAAGTCCCCAAGGTCCCGATAGACTCGTCATCCCACACCGGCGGCAGAAGGGAATACCCCCGCTATGGACTTCCACGGCGCTGCCCGACTCAGCCTCGCAGACACAGCACACACTGAAAGCAACCTAACCGCAGCGGACTCCGAGTCCATCGAACCTCCGAGCCTCTGACCATCCCCTCCGGCACAGCTTCTCCGAGCACCATCCTCTGCCGAGCGTATTAAGATGCTCCCACCAACGGCCACCGGCAACGCGACCCCGAGGACTGGGGGCCTGTTCTTCCCAGCAGAGTCCCGGACCTCACAGCAGCAGCAGCAACGGAGAGGGCCTTCCTGGAGATTTCCAGATGTTTCTCCGTGCTTCGTGCTCTCACGTCTGATTAGGATTGCGCACGGCACCCCGCTTAACAAATAACATTTCAGCTCCGGAGTGGCTGCTGCAAGCTGCGTCGCGCCGCCATCTTGAAGTTGCAACATAACCTCCCGAATTTGAACTCGATGCCTCGACTAATAAAAGCAAACATCCCACAACCCTTGTTAGGATGGAAACAGAGCATTTGATGATACTGAATGTAAAAGCTGGAGTCTCCAGATCATGTGCAAATACTTTAGGTTTAATGCAAGTGTGGACAAGCAGGGCATAGCAAAGAGTCTGCGAGTGTCTGTTTATCACCCTCCCAGCTGTCTCTCATCACAGGTCGGAGACTGAGAGATCGTTAGGAGAAAGGTTAGCTACTCGTGAAAAGATTCCTCTGTCCTGACCCCAAGTCCCTGCTGAGGTGACTGAAGATTGTTGCCGTTACACAGGACCCTGGTCAGACCCTACTTGGAGTACTGTGCTCAGTTCTGGTCGCCTCACTACAGGAAGGACGTGGAAACCATAGAAAGGGCGCAGAGGAGATTTACGAGGATGTTGCCTGGATTGGAGAGTGTGCCTTATGAGGATAGGTTGAGTGAACTCGGCCTTTTCTCCTTGGAGCGACGGAGGATGGGAGGTGACCTGATACAGGTGTTCAAGACAATGCAAGGCATTGATGATTTGGAAGAGGGGACTGAGTGTAGCATAGCAAAATCTGCTGATGACACTAAACTGAGTGGAAAAGCCAATTGTACAGAGGATGTGGAGAGTCTGCAGAGGGATATAAATAGGTTAAGTGAGTGGGCCAGGGTCTAGCAGATGGAATACAATGTTGGTAAATGCAAGATCACCCACTTTGGAAGGAATAATAGAAGAGCAGATTATTATTTAAATGGTGAAAGATTGCAGCATGCTGTTGTGCAGAGGGACTTGGGAGTGCTTGTACATGAATCACAAAAAGTTGGCTTGCAGGTGCAACAGGCTATCAAGAAGGCAAACGAAATGTTGGCCTTCATTGCTAAAGGAATTGAATTCAAGAGCAGGGAGGTTATGCTGCTACTGTACAGGGTTCTGGTGAGGCCGCACCTGGAGTACTGTGTGCAGTTCTGGTCTCCGTACTTGAGGAAGGATATACTGGTTTTGGAGGCAGTGCAGAGGAGGTTCACCAGGTTGATTCCAGAGATGAAGGGGTTAACCTATGAGGAGAGATTGAGTCGCCTGGGACTATACTCTCTGGAATTCAGAAGAATGAGAGGGGATCTTATAGAAACATTCAAAATTTCGAAAGGGATGGATAAGACAGAAGTAGGAAAGTTGTTCCCATTGGTAGGTGACACTAGAACTAGGGGACATTGACTCAAGATTCAGGGGAGAAGATTTAGGACGGAGATGAGGAGAAACTGTTTTTCCCCAGAGAGTGGTGAATCTGTGGAATTCTCTGCCCAGGGAAGCAGCTGAGGCTTTCTTAAGTATATTTAAGATTCAGTTAGATAGGTTTTTACATAGTCGGGGAATTAAGGGTTATGGAGAAAGGGCAGGTAGATGGAGCTGAGTTTACAGACAGATCAGCCGTGATCTTATTGAAAGACAGGGCAGGCTCGATGGGCCGGATGGCCGACTCCTGTTCCTATTTCTTACGTTCTTATGTGTGGATAGTCAGAGGTTTTTCCCCAGGGGCTGAAATGGCTAGCACGAGAAGGCACAGTTTTAAGGTGCTTGGAAGCAGGTACGGAGGGGATGTCAGGGTTAAGTTTTTTTACACAGAGAGTGGTGAGTGCGTGGTATGGGCTGCCAGTGACGGTGGTGGAGGTGGATATGATAGGGTCTTTTAAGAGACTCCTGGATGGAATCATGGAGCTTAGAAAACTATGAGTAAGCCTAGGCAGTTCTAAGGAAGGGACATGTTCGGCACAGCTTTGTGGGCCGAAGGGCCTGTATTGCGCTGTAGGTTTTCTATGTTTCTGTGATCATCGGGGGTCTCTCTCTTCCAGCCGTCAGAGATATTTAATGGGAGTGCTTCATTTGTAGGGCCCCTAGAGTTGTCAATGATCCTTCCCGTGCATCCAGTGAGACCACCTGCCATTAGGGCAGGATGGGAAACAGTGGGCCATGAGACCGGTTTACTTTTAAACTCATGTCGCAACTGCAACTCTCTAATTGTTAATCAACTAATTTCCGGCCTCCCGAGCCCACCAGCCCTGAGTCAATCCGAGCCTGGCCACAGGACAATGACCAGCAGGTAGGTTCTTCGGACTGTGGGAGGAAACCAGAGCACCCGGAGGAAACCCACACAGACAGGGCATGGGGAGAATGTACTGACTTCTTACAGGCAGCAGCAGGAATCAGACCCAGGTACTGTAAAGCGTTGTGCTAACCACTACACTACCGTGCCTCTATACCAGTACCACTGTGTCCTCGTTTCTGCTATAACTTTACCACTGTACCAGTGGTAATATTACTGTACGTGTGTGAGTTAGGCATATGGTGTTGTGCACCTTGGTCCAGAGGAGGAGGAGGAGGATTGTTTTGTTTGGCTGTATACATCTGTCTATCATTGAAAGATAATACACTGAACTTGAATTGTTGAATTTACTGTCTTGTGTACAAGTATGGTGGGGCACAGGTAAAATGAAAAAACAAGCTCTGAAGCAAACATCACAGGTAAAGTGCTGGAGGAACTCAACAAGTCAGACAGTAGCTGTGGAGAGGAATGAACAGTCAACGTTTCAGGCCGAGACCCTGCACTGGGACGGGTCTCGTGTTCCTCTCCGTAGATGCAGCCTGACCTGCTGACTCCCTCCAGCACAGAGAGTGAGAGTGCATGAGACTGTGTCAGTGTCTCTGTGAGTGAATGTGTGTGTCTGTAAGTGAATGTGAGAGTGAGTGTGTGAGTGAGTGGGAGTGAGTGTGAGTGAGTGAGTGGGAGTGGGAGTGAGTGTGTGAGTGAGTGAGTGGGTGTGGGTGAGTGAGTGTGTGCAAGTGAGTGTGTGCGAGTGAGTGAGTGTGTATGAGTAAGTGAGTGAGCGAGTATGTGTGAGTGAGTGAGTGTGGGTTAGTGGGTGAGTGTGTGCTAGTGAGTGAGTGCAAGTGAGTGAGTGTGAACGAGTGAGTGTGGGTGAGTGAGTGTGGGTGAGTGAGTGAGTGCGTGCGAGTGAGTGGGAGTGAGTGAGTGAGTGAGTGTGTGCAAGTGAGTGAGTGAGTAAGTGTGGTTTAGTTAGTGAGTGTGTGTGAGTGAGTGAGTGTGAATGTGTGTGCAAGTGAGTGGGTGTAAGTGAGTGTGTGAGTGAGTGAGTGAGTGAGTGGGTGTGAGTGAGTGAGCGAGTATGTGCGAGTGAGTGAGTGTGGGTTAGTGAGTGTGTGCGAGTGAGTGAGTGAGTAAGTGTGGTTTAGTTAGTGAGTGTGTGTGAGTGAGTGAGTGTGAATGTGTGTGAGTGTGTGCAAGTAAGTGGGTGTAAGTGAGTGTGTGAGTGAGTGAGTGAGTGGGTGTGAGTGAGTGAGCGAGTATGTGCGAGTGAGTGAGTGTGGGTTAGTGAGTGTGTGCGAGTGAGTGGAAGTGAGTGAGTGAGTGTGTGCAAGTGAGTGTGAGTGAGTGAGTGCGTGTGAGTCAGTGTGGGTTAGTTAGTGAGTGAGTGTGAGTGACTGAGTGTGTGCAAACGACTGAATGTGAGTGAGAGTGAATGAGTATGAGTGAGTCGAGTGTGATTGAGGTAGTGAATGTGAGTGAGTGTGGGTTAGTGAGTGAGTGTGTGCGAATGAGTGAATGTGAGTGAGTGAGTGTGAGTGAAATAGTGTGAGTGAGTGTGATTGAGGTAGTGAATGTGAGTGAATGTGGGTTAGTTAGTGAGTGCAAGTCAGTGTGTGTGTAACTCAAGATTTCCAGCATCCTGCAGAAGCTCTTGGTGTTTGTTTCTTTCAGTGGCATTGCAGGTGCAGAGGATTGGATAACACACAAAATATAAACTATTACTCAATTATGTAAGACTGTCAAGAAGAAAAAGTCTGTGCAAGACAAGGCATTAACCAAAAGAAACATTCCAACAGATATCAGTCTATAATAACCATATGATTAACTTTGGCAAGGTTTAATTATTAGTTAGGAGAAAGCTTCCCTCCCTTAATTCAGTTTCAGGTTCCTGGGTGTCAACATCTCTGTGGCCCAACATATCTTGATGCACCTACAAAGAAGGTGGCTATATTTCACTAGGAGTTTGAGGAGACTGAGCATGACACGAGCAAATTTCTACTGATGTACCCTGGAGAGCTTTCAAACTGGCTGCATCACCGTCTGGATTGGGGTGGGGAGGGAGGGGTCACTGCCCAGGATCAGACAAAGTTCCAGAAAGTTCGAACCTAAAACTCAGCCAGCTCCATCACGGACACTAGCCTCCCCGGGATCCAGGACACCTTCAGAAGGCGGCATCCATCACTACCACGCAGGATGTGGCGTCTTCTCATTACCGCCATCAGGGAGGAGGTGTAAGCACCCACTCAACATTTCAGGAACAGCTTCTTCCCCTCCGCCATCCGACCGCTGGAGGGTCCATGAACACTACCCCAGTACTTTTGCTCCCATTTCACACCACTTACTTATATTTTATATTCCTACTTGTAGCCACAGTAATATTTCTATTAGCAGGTATTGCACAGTACTGCTCCCAAAAAGCAACAAAATTTATGATCTATATCAGCGATGATGAGCCTAATTCTGATTCTGATCATTGACAATAGTGTCACAGATCATTTTGCATAAAAGTTTAAAATATTTGTTTGCACTCTTTTTCTGCAACTCATGTTCTGAATATTATGTATTACTTACTTATTATTAAAATTACTTTTTTCTCAAGCTGGTAAAATGGGCATAGCCAAACACACTCACTTCTCAATTGCTAGGAACTTCTGGACTATTCTAGTGGTGTTTAATACTGTGGCTTTCTGCAGTTTACATAAATATTGCGGAGACAGCCTAATTGTTCGATGCTATTGTCAAGGTACTTTAGGATGGTATCAGTTGTAGATATTACTACTGGGACAATGTATACCCTGTTCATGTTCCATAGTCTTTCAATTTCCTCTTTTAATTCAGCATATTTCTGATGTTTTACACTTATTGATTTCTGTAAGTTATGTGTGTTTGGAATGACTATTAAGTTCTTTTTGTTTGTTTATTCTGTAATATTCTATGCAGGTTATCATGGATTGTCCTATCTGTAACAGCAGATTGAATTGGAATATAATCTGTGGGACCCTGATTCCAAAACTGGATCAGCCTTGTATTTATAGTACAGTGTGGGTGTCTTTAATCAGTTTGTACTTCGAAGATGAAAGAACCTGCAGAAGCCGGAAATTCAAGCAACACACACGCACTCTCATGCAATGCTGGAGGAACTCAGCAGGCAGGGCAGCGTCTATGGAAAAGAGTCAACAGTGGACATTTCGGACCGAGACCCCTTCCTGCCGAAAGGTGTCGCCTCGAAACGTTGATGGGACTCTTTTCCGTGGACTCTGCTTGGCCTGCTGAGTTTTGTATTGTAAAGCAAAATATTTGGGTGAATGGCGTTTACCACTTCATTATGCCCGTGTAAGCAATCAGGTTGAGTTAAACTGCTACAGGATCCATTTATCGTGTTGGGTTGTTTCCGGCTTCTCTTGGCACTTTCTGCATTTATCGCCTGGAATTTGTTGGTCTTTTATTATGCACTTTTGACAATTCTTTTCTGTGTTGGCCACCATGTCCTATATTGTCAAAAGGAACCCTTCTACTTCTAGGAAGAGGTCTCCAACTCTGAGCCGGGCATTCGATGCTTCCTTGTCCACATCCAGTCCACTCAGATCGTGGGGATGTCTTCCATGGCGGGCCATGCTCGTCCATTGGTTAACCTTTTCTTCTGTGGTGATAATATCTTCATTCTTCTGGGTTGTGCTCTCATTTAAGTTTAGCGGTGTATGCTTCTTATCAGAATTGCATACGCTCGTGTGCAGTACTGATGAAGACGTACCCTTAGGAGTTTTATTAACTGACTGTTGTGTTGTTATTATTTTTAACTTTTTTATAATTGCACAGTTTGTCTTCTTTTGCACATTGGTTGTTTGTCAGTCTTCGTGTGTAGCGTTTCATTATGTTTCTTTGCACCTACTGTGAATGCCTGCAAGAAAATGAATTTACGTATATGGTGACACATACGTACTTTGATAATAAACTTATTTAATAATAAACAAGTAATAAACAGCACCCCCCCCCCCCAGTCCTCGGGGTCGCGTTGCTGCTGGCCATTGGTGGCGGCGTCTTAATACGCTCGGCAGAGGACGGTGCTCGGAGAAGCTGTGCTGGAGGGGATGGTCGTCAGCTCGGAGGTTCGACGGACTCGGAGTCCACTGCGGTCAGGTCGCTTTCGGTGTGTGCTGCGTCTGCGAGGCTGGGATTGACGGAGCTTTCATTGTGTGCTGTGTCTGCGAGGCTGAGTCGGGTGGCGCTGTGGAAGTCCATAGTGGGGGTACTCCCTTCTGCCGTCAGCGTGGGATGACGAATCTGTCGGGACCCTGGGGACTTGTGGAAACTGTGTGGTGATTTCTTTTGAACTTATAGTCTTTTAACATCTTTGGACTATTTTTACTGTGACCCTGGTCTGTTTTTTTTTATCAATTATGGTATTGTTTGCACTGTTGTAACTATATGTTGTAATTATGTGGTTTTGTGCAGGTCTTTACGCTTTAGTTTTTGGTCTTGTTTTGTCTGGTGGGTTTGGAGCTCCTTTCCGGGGAATGTGCTAAGATGGTAGTGCGATATTAATACGCAGCAGCCTCTCCAGACTCTGGATTGGGGATTGCCAAACGTTATGTGGATTTTCTAGTGGAGTCTGTTTTGTCGTGTGCTTTTGTGATATCATTCTGGAGGAACGTTGTCTCATTTTTTAACTGCATTGCATTTGTGGTTTCTAAATGACAATAAACTGAATCTGAATCTGAATTTTGAAACTCTGAAAACGTGTTGCTGGTGCAAGGAGTGGCGAAACTGCGGAATTGGTTACCACAGGCGGGCGTGGAGGCCAAGTCGCTGGGTGCATTCAAGGCAGAGGTTGACAGGTTCTTGATTAGTCAGGGCAAGAAGGGATATGGGGAGAAGGCAGGAGGCTGGGGCTGAGGGGAAAAAATGGATCAGCCCTGATGAAATGGCGGGGCCGACTCGATGGGCCGAGTTCCACTCCCCTATCTTATGGTGCACGGCCTTGTGGTCATTCCTACAATCTGGACGTTCACCTGAACCACGAATGGACCCGGCAGCTGACGGTCCAGGTGAGGCCACAAGACACAGGAGCAAAAGTAGTCCACTCGGCCCATCGAGTCATTCTGTGGTGGCTTGATCTATTATCCCTCTCAACCCCAGTCTCCCGTTCTCGCCCCCAGAACCATGATGCCACTACGGTGACATCTACGTACTTTGAGTGTGCATGGGTTGGACCCCTGGCTAAAATCACAGTGAAAGGAAGAACCTCCAACTAAGCGGTACTGCTTTGATCCTTCACAGATTGTGTACAGAGGTAAGGGTACACAGAAGGCTCAGCTGATATCTTCTGAAAAAAAGGCGGCGATGGCCAACTGAGTCCTTGGAGCTGATATCCTTCTGCGAGGAATGATCTTCAAAGTAGCTTTGTACTCATAAACCAACAGAACAGGGTTAAACAGGATATAATTAATCACCTAATATCAAATACGAAGCCACCACTCTTTCAGAAATCTGCACGTGAACGTGTCCAGGTTATTACATTCATAGCTCGCAATACATATTAATATGGACCCATGAATGGGCTATCAGTTCACAGATTTCAATAGCCTCTCTCTTCATAAATCTTTCACAAGACATAGGCCCGTGCATGTCATGAATAATTCTCAACATTAACCTCCACCCTTATGGAGAAAGCATCCATGGACTATATGGGAAAGGCTTCAGCTCGTATATATAGCCAGGGTGCTTAAGACTTTTGCACACAGTACTGTACTTGGCAACGTGGAGCGGAGAATGAGGTTGTAAAAACCGGCGGGAGCAAAGGATGTTGAGAATGGCGTGGAAGGGTGTGGGACAGGTGGCAGAGAAGGAGTGCCAATGGCAGGGACAGACACATCCAGCCCTGAGACAACAGGCAAGGTCATCTGATTCCAAACAATCTGTTTATTGATCATTTACAGAATTTCTCTCTGGTGCTTCCCACTCTCTCCCCCCCCCCCATTTCCCCATGATTTCCCCTCTCCCTGCCCCCTTCCTACTCACAGTCCACAATAGAGACCCAGATCAGAATCAGGTTTATCATCACTCACATATGCCATGAAATTTGTATATTTTTTGGCAGGAGGACAGTGTAATAGATAAAATTACTACAGGACTGTGCAAAAGTCCCGGGCTCCCTGGCTATACATTTATGACTGATAATGCAAATATTTGATCAGCCAATCATGTGGAGCAATTTGAAGCATAAAAGCAGACAGACATGGTCAAGAGGTTCACTTGTCCAGACCAAACATCAGAATGAAAAAGAAGTTAAGTGACCTTGGGTAGAACGAACTCCTGCCTCAGCAAGGACCTGAACCCACTGCAATTTGCCTATCGCCACAATCGGTCTACAGTGGACATGATCTCATTGGCTCCTCACACGTCCATAGATCATCTGGACGATACAAATACTACGGTCAGGCTGCTGTTTACTGAACACCAACATTCCTATAGTCCTGATCGAAAAGTTACAGAACCTGGGCCTCTGTACCTCCCTCTGCATCTGGATCCTTGACTTCCTAACTGGAAGACCACCATCTGGGCAGAATGATAATAACATCTCCTCCTCGCTGATGATCGACACCGGTGCACCTCAGGGGTGTGTGCTTAGCCCACTGCTCTACTCTCTCTATACCCATGACAGTGTGGTCAGGCATAGCTCAAATGCCATCTATAAATTTGCTGATGATACAACCATTGTTGACAAAATCTCAGTGTTGACGAGCCTCTACTGTCAAGATGAAGCCACACTCAGGTTGGAGGAACAACACCTTATATACCGGCTGGGTAGCCTCCAACCTGATGGCATGAAGATTAATGTCTCTAACTTCCATTAATGCCCCTCCTCCCCTTCTTACCCCATCCCTGATATATTTAGTTCCCTCCCCCCTCTTTCTCTCTCTCTCTCTGCCTGTTCTCCATCTTCCCCTTCTTTCTCCCGAGGCCTCCCGGCCCATGATCCTTTCCCTTCTCCAGCTCTGTATCCCTTTTGCCAATCACTTTTCTGGCTCTCAGCTTCATCCCACCCCCTCCGGTCTTCTCCTATCATTTCGCATTTCCCCTCCTCCTCCTATTTTCAAATCTCTTACTATCTTTCCTTTCAGTTAGTCCTGATGAAGGGTCTCGGCCCAAAACGTTGCCTGTGCTTCTCCTTATAGATGCTGCCTGGCCTGCTGTGTTCCACCAGCATTTTGTGTGGGTTGCTTGTACCTATACAGCTTCTTCCCCTCTGCCATCAGGGAGGGGGTACAGGAGCCTGAAGACACACACTCAACGATTCAGGAACAGCTTCTTGCCCTCTGCCATCAGGGAGGAGGTACAGGAGCCTGAAGACACACACTCAACGATTCAGGAACAGCTTCTTCCCCTCTGCCATCAGGGAGGAGGTACAGGAGGCTGAAGACACACACTCAATGATTCAGGAACAGCTTCTTCCCCTCTGCCATCAGGGAGGAGGTACAGAAGCCTGAAGACACACACTCAACGATTCAGGAACAGCTTCTTCCCCCCTGCCATCGGGGAGGAGGTACAGGAGCCTGAAGACACACACTCAGCGATTCAGGAACAGCTTCTTCCCCTCTGCCATCAGGGAGGAGGTACAGGAGCCTGAAGGCACACACTCAACGATTCAGGAACAGCTTCTTCCCCTCTGCCATCAGGGAGGGGGTACAGGAGCCTGAAGACACACACTCAACGATTCAGGAACAGCTTCTTCCCCTCTGCCATCAGGGAGGAGGTACAGGAGCCTGAAGATACACACTCAACGATTCAGGAACAGCTCCTTCCCCTCTGCCATCAGGGAGGAGGTACAGGAGCCTGAAGGCACACACTCAATGATTCAGGAACAGCTTCTTCCCCTCTGCCATCAGGGAGGAGGTACAGGAGCCTGAAGACACACACTCAACGATTCAGGAACAGCTCCTTCCCCTCTGCCATCAGGGAGGAGGTACAGGAGCCTGAAGGCACACACTCAATGATTCAGGAACAGCTTCTTCCCCTCTGCCATCAGGGAGGAGGTACAGAAGCCTGAAGACACACACTCAACGATTCAGGAACAGCTTCTTCCCCCCTGCCATCGGGGAGGAGGTACAGGAGCCTGAAGACACACACTCAGCGATTCAGGAACAGCTTCTTCCCCTCTGCCATCAGGGAGGAGGTACAGGAGCCTGAAGGCACACACTCAACGATTCAGGAACAGCTTCTTCCCCTCTGCCATCAGGGAGGGGGTACAGGAGCCTGAAGACACACACTCAACGATTCAGGAACAGCTTCTTCCCCTCTGCCATCAGGGAGGAGGTACAGGAGCCTGAAGATACACACTCAACGATTCAGGAACAGCTCCTTCCCCTCTGCCATCAGGGAGGAGGTACAGGAGCCTGAAGGCACACACTCAACGATTCAGGAACAGCTTCTTCCCCTCTGCCATCAGGGAGGAGGTACAGGAGCCTGAAGACGCACACTCAGCGATTCAGGAACAGCTTCTTCCCCTCTGCCATCCGATTTCTGAATGGACATTGAACCCACCAACACTCCCTCGCTACTTCTGCAGTCCATTCCATGCGGAGCTCCAGTTCGGAGCTTATGCCCCGCACTAATCTCTTCACTGGCTACACCTCAGCTGTGTACCACCCCGCTTGGAATTATGGCTTAATTCTGCCTCAGACGCAGCTTGCCGCTTCACATGCTCACTGTTCCCTCGGGGTCGGGGGCGGGTAGGGGGGGGGGGGGTGGTGATTTGCGTTTTCACTGCGCTCCCCGTGACTACCCAATTATGCAGACTTGCGCAGAGAGAGAGTACGTGGATCGGGCGGACCACCTGGGAATATCAGGTGCCTTACACTGGCTGACTGGGAGCAGAACGAATTCATACCTCAACAGAGAATTTGCCACATTCCGGTCTACATATCTATTTAAAAAGCACCTAAATCGGTATTCCTTCTAAATCGTTAGAACCCAGTGCAGATTTCGCCTGATGATGGTTCTGCAGCGGGGCTCGGCTCTCATAAACGCGAGTGTTTTCTCAGCCACGATGCAGTTCTCCACGAGCAGTAATTTAGATTCATGTCCCAATTAAGCAGCCGTGAAAGCCCAATTAATCACGAGGTCCATAAAAAAAGGATGTTGTTATCTTCCATGAAAGAATATTGCCATCTTTTAAAATTCCTGTTTTAATTTTTTTCCTCCCTTCATTAAATTATGAAACTTTGCTTGCACTAGCTCTGGTTGACACTCACTTTTTTTTTGGGGGGGGTGGGTGGGTGGGGAGGACCTAGCGCAATGCTTTACAAGAGAAAAATCTGCAGATGCTGGAAGTTCAAGAGCACCGGGTTCGATTCCAGCCACCGCCCGAAGGGGTTTTTTCTCTCCGGTGCGTTCTCCCGGTGACAACGCGACCAGTCTCCCGGGAGCCTCCCTGCCGTGCCTGCTTCTCCCTTCCTTTCCAGTCCTGATGCAGGGTCCCGGCCCTGCGTTCCCATCCACTAGTGATGTACAGTTGGTATCAACTGGTGTTGCCCTGGGAGGCCTGGATTGAAAGGGTTGCTGGGCTGCGCGGCTCGAAGGGCCAGGAGCGCCTATAGACAGAAAGACGCAGGCGAGAGTTAGGCCATTCAGCCCATCGAGTCTGCTGCACCATTCCATCGTGGCTGATTTATTACCCCTCTCCCCGTAACCTTTGACGCCCTGACGAGACAAGAATCTCTCAGCCTCCGCCTTAAATGCGCCAACTGACCCGGCTTCCGCCGTCGCCCGCGGCAACGAATTTCTACAGATTCTCCTCCCTCTGGCTCAAGAAACTCCCCCTCGCCCCTCTGATCTGAGGCTGCGCCGTCCGGTCCCGGACTCACCACATCCCCTCCACCCAGTTCGATCGGTGTCAATGAGATCCCACCCCTCTTACTCTTCTGAATTCGAGCAGGGCCATCAATCGCTCCTCGTACCACAAGCTTTTTTTCGTTCCTGGAATCAGTCCCGTCAACCCTCCCTTTTGTAAGGCCGTAAGATATAGGAGCAGGGGTAGGCCGTTCGGCCCGTCGACTCTGCTCCGCCATTCAGTCACGGTCCGATCCAATTCTTCCAGTCATCCCCCACTCCCCTACCTTCACCCCAGACCCTTTGATGCCCTGGCTAATCAAGAACCTATTCATATCTCTGCTTTAAATACACCCAATGACTTGGCCTCCAGAAATTCCACAGATTTGCCACCCTCTGACTGCAGTAACTTCTCCGCATCTCCGTTCTAAACGGACGTCCTTTTAACCCCGTTGGCGTGCCCTCTTGACCTTTTCACCATCCCAGCGACCCAGAAACCCTGGCCTAATCAGAGCATTACAACTTACAATGACCAAATAACCCGCAAACAGATGTGTCTTTGGACTGTGGGAGGAAACCAGAAAGTTCGGAGGAAACCCACGCACCGTTCGCGGGTGGAGAACGAACAGGCGGCGGGAATTGAACCCGGGTCGCCGGTGCCGTAGAGCGCGGAGCTAACCACTACGCTACCCTGCCAGATTACAGTAGGTTTGGATCGGGGTCCCCCCCCCCCCTCCCCCCCCCCCCCCTTTTCAGAGGAGCGACTCTGAATGAAAACGTTTTTTTTTAAAAAAAACATTGTGCAGATGCGGGAGGTGCGAAATAAAATCAGGAAACGCAACCAACACAGGGCAGGTCAGGAAGGGTCCGAGGCGTCAGGTGATGAGAGATCATTTCCGATCAATGACCTTTGATCAGCAGTGGATTAGTTGATGACAGGAGTTCAGAGATGGACTCCAAGTGCAGAGGGAGAGACACAAACTCAGAATGAACAGTTCCCTGTGTTCTCATCGGGACTGTAACAGAACACAGGATTATAAACTATAAGCGCTTGGCCAACAGGGCCGCTAACTAAAAACTCTCAAACTAACTAACTAAAATCTAACGCTGTCACTGCGGCTCGAAAGCAGTAACCGAGAAGTGAATTAACACCTCTCCTTTAACAGCAGCTACCTAAATCATCTCACATCTAAGTCACTATTCTTCTTTCCCTGAGCACGAAAATGATTCCATATGAATAGCATTTGATGGTCCTGGGCCTGTGTTCACTAGAAATCGAAGAATGAAGGGGGATCTCATCAAAACCTATCGAATGGTGAAAGGTCTTGGCTGTGCAGAGGATGTTTCCTACAGTGGGAGAGTCTTAGACTAGAGGGCACAGACTCAGCATGGAGGTATGTCCATTTAGAACGGAGATGAGGAGGAATTTCTGTGGCCAGAGAGTGGTACATATAAACAATATGACAATTACGGCACGGAAACAGGCCATCTCGGCCCTTCTAGTCCATGCCGAGCGCTTACTCTCACCTAGTCCCACCGACCTGCGCTCAGCCCATAACCCTCCATTCCCTTCCTGTTCATATACCTATCCGATTTTACTTTAAATGACAATACCGAACCTGCCTCTACCACTTCTACTGGAAGCTCGTTCCTCACAGCTACCACACTCTGAGTAAAGAAGTTCCCCCCATGTCACCCCTAATTGCCCCTTAACTCTCTACTCATGTCCTCTTGTCTGAATCTCCCCTACTCTCAATGGAAAAAGCCTATCCACGTCAACTCTATCTAGCCCCCTCATAATTTTAAATTCTTCTATCAAGTCCCCCCTCAACCTTCTACTCTCCAAAGAATAAAGACCTAACTTGTTCAACCTTTCTCTGTAACTTAGGTGCTGAAACCCAGGTAACATTCTAGTAAATCTCCTCTGTACTCTCTCTATTTTGTTGACATCTTTCCTATAATTTGGTGACCAGAACTGTACAAAATACTCCAAATTCAGCCTTACCAATGCCTTGTACAATTCTAACATTACATCCCAACTCCTATACTCAATGCTCTGATTTATAAAGGCCAGCATACCAAAAGCTGTGGAATTCTTTGCCACAGCACCTGTGGATGCCAAGTCTTTACTCATATTTACAAAATCTACCTCTGATAGATTTTTTGATTGGTCAGGGCAGGAAGGGATACGGGGAGAAGGCAGGAGATTGGGGGCTGAGAGGAAAATTGGATCAGCCGTGATGAAATGGTGGAGCAGACTCGATGGGCCGAGTGGTCTTATGGTCTTATGGAATGTGGACCAAGGTAAGCGTGGGGCGTTGTCATCGCCGTGCTTCAATCAGGATCTGACCGAGGAAGAGACTCAAGTACAGTTAGAAAGAAAGGCCCTGATTGGCTGGAATGTGTCTACGTTCTCACGGGCGTGACTCCGTCTTTCACCTGCCCGCCTGCGAGAGCGGCCGGACTCCGCGGCCGTGTCAGTTAACTTCTAATGGAAGGGCGTCAACCTGAAACTTCGAACAAGAGGAAGTCTGCCTGGTGCTGGAAGTCCAGAGCAACGCGCACAAAACGCTGGAGGAGCTCAGCAGGCCAGGCAGCATCTACGGAAAAGAGTCAACAGTCAGCGTTTTTTCCGGCCGAGACCCTTCGGCAGGACAACTGGAAGGATGTCAACCCAAACCTGCGAGTTTCTTCACTACTCAAGCTGCCTGAACTCCATGTATTTCCGGCTTTCCTGCCGTTTTAAATGCAAATTCCACACCAATGCCGCAACGTGTTTCACAAGGAGTTTTTTTTTTCAGCGCCTCGACCAAATTAGGTGCTCGAGCAAAGACTTCCCCACACCTCATTAAAATCTTATACTCAAACAGATGGAAAGTAACAACTCATTTCTGATTCATGGTATGAAGAAAAGGAATTGTAGAGAGAACAGTAAATTAGAATCATGTCCCAATTAAGTAACCATGAAAGATTAATTAATCATGAGCACTATAAACCTAAGTCAATATTCTCTTCCGTGAAAGAATTTTATAATCTTTTCAAGTTCTGTCCTAATTATTTTTGCATGTATAACTTCTATAACTTGATAAAGGCCTCGTATGAATGCAACTTATTTGGAAAAAAACTTAGAACAGGGAACAGTACAGCTCAGGTACAGGCCCTTCAGCCACAATGCTGTGCTGACCCAATTAAATCGGTATCAGATAGCTGACTAAGCTCATTCCTTCTGCCCAGACAACGCCCGTATCCAAAGTTCAAAGTATATTTATCATTGAAGTATGTATAAATTATATGATTTTTAAAATTCACCTGTTTAGAACTGATTAGAAAGGCCGGCTCTGTTAAAGGAGTCAAACTGGACACACTGGGGGCTGTGGTAGAACAAAGGACCCTCCAGAAAATCCTGGCAATTCCGGACAATGTCTCTCACCCTCTGCGTGCCACCTTGGCCGAACGGAGGAGCACTTTCAGTAACAGACTGAGACAACTGCGCTGCTCCAAAGAGCGTGAAATGAGGTCACTCTTACCCTCGGACATTAGGCTCCATAATGAGTCAACCTATAGCCGGGGAAGTGACATGGAGCCTGGAGCAGCCGGACCAGGCCCGAAGCCTCAGCCTCAGTTTGTCACACAGTGGAGGAAACCGTCGCAGAGCTCACAGACACGACACCCAGAGCAGGCCCAAAGCCTCTGCCTCAGTTTGTCACACAGTGGAGGAAACCATCGCAGAGCTCACAGACATGATACCCGGAGCAGGCCCGAAGCCTCAGCCTCAGTTTATCACACAGCAGAGGTAAACATCACAGGGCCCCGAGCAGCTGGGGCAGGCCCACAGCCGCAGCCTCAGGGCCGCGGAGAGCGGAGTAAACACCGCGGAGCAGCGAGGGGAACTGGCCTGACCCTCGCCTCCAGCCCCAACACCCTGCCTTTTCAGTCCATCTGGCCCGGCTTTTAAAACACCCGAACTCTGGGTCATCCCTCACACTAAGACCTGGGCTCCATCACATCGATACGCTCTGGGCCTGGACCCTGCTGCCACGTACCTGAACTTTCCAGACCGGTCCGGCACTTAGATTAATCAGACCTCGCTCCCGGGCTTAGGTGGATGGGCTCCGAATCTCCTCTGCTTCACCCTCCCCACCCCAGCTCCGTCTCCAACATGCCTGGAATTTGCTCCGACTTCTCCTCTCACCTGCACGCCTCAACCCTCGAGTCAGCCTCGCCTCTTCGTCGTCTGCGGCAATCATTTACCACGATTTCCCGCAGAAAAGGCCTCATCGGTGAAGTATTTAAGTCATATCTCTTGCTTTAAGAACCGCCAGTAGGTTGTCACCCCTCTTCAGTCGCGCCGTCTTAAACCGAAAGCCTCCCTCACATTCACGTGTCTGTCCAAACATCTCTTAAAAGCCTCCAACGTATCTGCCTCTATCGCCACTCCCTGTGTAAAAAAAACTTGCCCTTCTGCCCCTCACATCCCCTCTGAACCTACCCCCTCTCACCTTCAATGCATGCCCTCGGGTATTAGACATTTCAACCCTGGGAAAAAGATGCTGGCTGTCTGCTCTGTCTGTGCCTCTCATAATCAGGGGCTCCCAGCCTTTTTTTCGATGCCATGGACCAATACCATTAAGCAAGGGGTCCATGGGCCCTAGTTTGGGAACGCTGGTCCCTTAGCCTCCTCTGGCTCTGGTCCAACCTCTTGTTGGGAAGGTTCCTCTGGTTGGGAAGTTGTTGGAGTCGATTGTCAAGGATGAGGTTACGGAGTACCTGGAGGCATACGACAAGATAGGCAGAACTCAGCATGGTTTCCTTAAAGGAAAATCCTGCCTGACAAACCTAGTGCAATTTTTTTGAGGAAATTACAAGTAGGCTGGACAAGGGAGATGCAGTGGATGTTGTGTATTTGGATTTTCAGAAGGCCTTTGATAAGGTGCCGCACATGAGGCTGCTAAACAAGATAAGAGCCCAGGGAATTATGGGAAAGTTACATACGTGGATAGAGCGTTGGCTGATTGGCAGGAAGCAGAGAGAGTGGGAATAAAGGGATCCCATTCTGATTGGCTGCCGGTTACCAGTTCTGTTCCACAGGGGTCCGTGTTGGGGCCACTTCTTTTTACGTTGTATATCAACGATTTGGATTATGGACCAGATGGCTTTGTGGCTAAGTTTTCTGATGATACAAAGATAGGTGGAGGGGCCGGTAGTGCTGAGGAGACAGAGAGTCTGCAGAGAGACTTGGATAGATTGGGAGAATGGGCAAAGAAGTGGCAAATGAATTACAATGTCGGAAAGTGCATGGTCATGCACTTTGGTAGAAGAAATAAATGGGCAGACTGTTATTTGAATGGGGAGAGATTTCAAAGTTCTGAGATGCAATGGGACTTGGGAGTCCTCGTGCAGGATACCCTTAAGGTTAACCTCCAGGTTGAGTCGGTGGTGAAGAAGGCGAATGCAATGTTGGCATTCATTTCTAGAGGAATAGAATATAGGAGCAGGGATGTGATGTTGAGGCTCTATAAGGCACTGGTAAGACCTCACTTGGAATACTGTGTATAGTTTTGGGCTCCTTATTTCAGAAAGGATGCGCTGACGTTGGAGAGGGTTCAGAGAAGATTCACTAGAATGATTCCAGGAATGAGAGGGTTAACGTATGAGGAACGTTAGACCGCTCTTGGACTGTACTCCTTGGAGTTTAGAAGAATGAGGGGGGGACCTCATAGAAACATTTTGAATGTTGAAAGGCATGGACAGAGTGGATGTGGCAAAGTTGTTTCCCATGGTGTGGGAGTCTAGTACGAGAGGACATGACTTGAGGATTGCAGGGCGCCCATTCAGAACAGAAATGCGGAAAATTTTTTAGCCAAAGGGTGGTGAATCTGTGGAATTTGTTGCCACGGGCGGCAGTGGAGGCCGGGTCATTGGGTGTATTTAAGGCAGAGATTGACGGGTATCTGAGTAGTCAGGGTATCAAAGGTTATGGTGAGAAGGCGGGGGAATGGGACTAAAGGGGAGATTGGATCAGCTCATGATGAAATGGTGGAGCAGACTCGATGGGCCGAATGGCTAACTTCTGCTCCTTTGTTTTATTGTCTTATGCTCTTAAATTACTTGCGCGCGCGCGCACACACACACACACACACACACACACACACACACACACACACACACACACACACACACACACACACACACACACACACACACACACACACACACACACACACACACTGATTGATAGGTTTGTGGCCTGAGTTGAAGGAGTCAATTTCAGAAAACCTAGCACATTTATTTTTCAACATAGTCCCCTCCTACATTCACACACTTAGTCCAGCGGTCGTGGAGCATACGGATCTTGGACCTCCAGAAAGAGTCCACAGCAGGGGTGATTGATAAGTTTGTGCCCTAAGGTAGAAGCAGATGAGTTATCAACTTCAAACTTTCTGCGACATCACTCAAAGAGTTGAACTGCATGTGCATGTAACGAGAGCTGTATAACTCATCTCCTTCTACCTTGGGGTGGTGTGTGTGTGTGTGTGTGTGTGTGTGTGTGTGTGTGTGTGTGTGTGTGTGTGTGTGTGTGTGTGTGTGTGTGTGTGTGTGTGTGTGTGTGTGTGTGTGTGTGTGTGTGTGTGTAGTTCTGTCTATG
This sequence comes from Hemitrygon akajei, assembly GCF_048418815.1. NCBI lineage: Eukaryota > Metazoa > Chordata > Chondrichthyes > Myliobatiformes > Dasyatidae > Hemitrygon > Hemitrygon akajei. The sequence continues at coordinate 72,676,388 of NC_133141.1, read as the reverse complement.
CTGTAATGGTAATTACACTTTGAATCTGATTTTGATTTGATTTAATTTGATTTATTAAGCTTTTGCTATTAATCCAGATGGACCGTACTTGTAGTAAACATCGTGGTAAAATGCAAACCTTAAAATACTAAATTAGACAGTCGCCGTCATGGGTACCAGCCTCCGAAGTATCCATCTTCTTCTTCAAAGCATCCATCATTAAGGACCTCCAAACCCTCCTGCCCTCTTGTCATTGCTACCATCAGGGAGGAGGTACAGGAGCCTGAAGACACACACTCAGCGATTCAGGAACAGCTTCTTCCCCTCTGCCATCAGGGAGGAGGTACAGGAGCCTGAAGACACACACAACGATTCAGGAACAGCTTCTTCCCCTCTGCCATCAGGGAGGAGGTACAGGAGCCTGAAGACACACACTCAGCGATTCAGGAACAGCTTCTTCCCCTCTGCCATCAGGGAGGAGGTACAGGAGCCTGAAGGCACACACTCAATGATTCAGGAACAGCTCCTTCCCCTCTGCCATCAGGGAGGAGGTACAGGAGCCTGAAGGCACACACTCAGCGATTCAGGAACAGCTTCTTCCCCTCTGCCATCAGGGAGGAGGTACAGGAGCCTGAAGACACACACTCAGCGATTTAGGAACAGCTTCTTCCCCTCTGCCATCAGGGAGGAGGTACAGGATCCTAAGGACCCACACACAGTGATTCAGGAACAGCTTCTTCCCCTCTGCCATCAGGGAGGAGGTACAGGAGCCTGAAGACACACACTCAGCGATTCAGGAACAGCCTCTTCCCCTCTGCCATCTGATTCCTAAATGGACATTGAACCCGTGAACAATACCTCACGACTCTTTTTTTTTAAACTTCTGTTTTTTGCACTAATATTTTAACTTAACTATTTAATATGCATATCTGTGACTACTGTAACTCAGTTTTTTTCTCTATATTTATGTATCATGCATTGCATTGTACTGCTTCTGTAAAGTTAAAGAATTTCCCGACCTGTGCGGGTGATCTTAAACCTGAATCTGATGCTCCGAAGGGGCTGACCAGATGAAACCAGGTTTCTGAACCTAAAGTTTGATACCGTATCATCACTCTGAATACTGGGAGAGGGTCTGGGAGGGGAGCGGGCACCTGACTGGGTGTCGATTAAAGGGCAAGTACGGATTTGGGCCAAGCTTGGGGGATTTGGCCCTGCAGGGGTGTGTTGTGTCCAGGGAGGGGGCAGCACCTGCAACAGGTAGTGGACCGGACCCAGTGCATCACAGGTGAAACCCGCCCAACCATTGAGCACACCCGCACGAACCTCTGCCGTAGAGAAGCAACGTCCACCACCAAAGATCTTCACCAGCCAGGACACGCTCTCTGCTCACTGCTGTCATCAGGTGGAAGGTACCGGAGCCTCAGGACTCGCACCACCAGGCTCAAGAACAGTTACTACCCCTCAGCCGTCAGGCTCTTTGAACAGAAGGGGTTAACTACACTCATTTAGGGACTCTGTTATCTTGTAACTTCATGCCGGTAATTTATTGCTATTTATTTATTACCTGGATTTTCACAGTTTGTTTACAGTTCCCGATTTTTACGGTTTACAGATCCTCTTTAACTTTACTGGCCTGATGACTTGCCGAGGTGTGCCCACAGAAACAAAGCGTCTGGATGTGGTGCCTGTGTGTCCTCTGATAGTAAATTTTACTTCATACTTTTCACAGCCCTGCGGTGCTCCTGTGCTGATGGAGACCGTGGAGGAGATGTCTTTTTTTTTTTTGCAAATCCGAACTGACTGGGGTCTACAGGAGAGGAAATCCTGGATCCAGTTGCCCCAAGGGGTTATTGAGGCCCAGGTCCTGGAGTTTACTGATTAGTTTAGAGGTGTTAAGTGCTGAGCTATAGTCGATAAGTAACATCCTGCTGTACGCATCTTTGCTGTCCAGATGTTCCCGGAGCCAGCGAGATGGCACCTGCTGTGGACCTGTTGCTCCGGTGGGCGAATTGGATGAGAACCCCTTCTGCCCAGCGTCTTGCTGGTGAACGCGCAGCCCCTGGAAAATAAGACTGACGATCTCAGGGCAAGGCTGCTGAATCAGAGGCGGATGGGACAGACCAGATGCAGCGACACGACCAGAAGGTTTTACGATTTTCGGAATGGATCGTACCCTGAACTCTGGGAAGGGTAGAAGTGGCAGCGTACGTCTTCCGGGCAATTCCCACAGGGGGTTACGTCACCTTCTTGTTCCCCTGACTTCAAACAACTAATGATTAGTGGGGGGAGGGGGAGCTTAGGAGAATGATGGCACCTAACACCAACCCCTTTGTTTGCATCTTCGGAAACAGCTCTATTTCTATCTCTAATATCTCTATTCTTCCCTTTCGAGGTTCTTTTGAAGACCCCTGACCTGGAGTTACAAGCTGACTTTGGTTCTTTGTGGGAGTGGGGCCCGCTCTCGGGGCCTCGCGACCGGCCGCTGTTCGGCACGCCAAGGACGCGGCCTGGAAGACCAGCGCGCCCCCAGGGTCCCAGGATTTCGTGGCCCTGGAGGCGGCCGCAGGAAACCGCTCTGCCATGGGAGACGGAGGATCTTTGGGCGCAGAGCTCGGGCAAAGCGGCGCAACAGATTTTTAACATCGCAAATCAGCGAGCCGTTTGTTACGTCTCCGCTCTCGCTGTGAAATGAGGGCACCTCTTTCTCCCTTATTAGGGAGAGAGAGAGACTGCGGTATGTCGAATACCGGGCGAACAGGTGGTCTCCGGGGTACCGCGAGTCCGTGTCTTTATTGACGCTCTGCTGCACGTTCGAGTGCTCGGTGGGAGGGGGGGTGGGGGTTGCCGATGCTTTTTTTTTGCTGGTGGGGGAGGGGGTTCGTTGCTTTGCTGCGGTTTACGTGTGGGAGGGGGGGGCTTTGGGGTTGCAACATATAACCCTCATTCATTCTTTGGGGCACTCCTCTGTCTGCGAAGGAAAAGCATTTCAGGATGTGTATTGTACACGTCTCTCTGATGTTGAATGTACCTCTGAAAGCTTTGATTAAATGTGGGCCATTCTATCTGCCCCTGGAGTTCTCATCCGTGAACCTGACCGCCGTTTACTTACCACCAGCGGCCGATTATAAGCAAGCACTCGCAAAACTGCACGATGTCGTCTAAGGACAAGAGCAGGAGTTTCAGGTTGTACGCTGTGTACATTCTCTGATATTAAATGGAACATCTGAAGCACCGGACAAATCTCTGGTGAGACCGCACTTAGAGTACTGTATTCAATTCTGGTCACCTCACTGTAGGAAGGACGTGGAAGCTATGGAGAGGGTGCGGAGGAGATTTACCAGGATGTTGCCTGGTTTGGAGAACAAGTCATATGAAGCAAGATTAGCAGAGCTGGGACTTTTCTCTTTGGAGCGTAGAAGAATGAGAGGGGACTTGATAGAGGTCTACAAGATTATGAGAGGCATAGATAGGGTGGATAGTCAGTACCTGTTTCCCAGGGCACCAATAGCCAACACCAGAGGGCATATGTACAAAATTAAGGGAGGGAAGTTTAGGGGAGACATCAGGGGTAAGTTTTTTTACACAGAGGGTTGTGAGTGCCCGGAATGACTTGGCAGGGATGGTGGTGGAGGCTAAAACATTAGGGGTATTTAAGAGCCTCTTGGACAGGCACATGGATGAAAGAAAAATGGAGGGTTATGGGGTAGTGTGGGTTTAGTACTTATTGTTAAGGATTATATGGGTCGGCACAACATGGAGGGCTGAAGGGCCTGTACTGTGCTGTAGTGTTCTATGGTTCTACGGATGACTGATACACTCCATTGATGTGCCCACAAGTGTTGCTATGCTTCCAGTGCCAACAAAGCATGCACACAACATACTAAACTCTAACTCGTACCTAAGGACTTTCTACAGGGGCACAACTGAGAGCATCCTGACCGGCTGCATCACCGCCCGGTACGGGGGACTGAACCTCCCTCAATCGCAGGACTCTGCAGAGAGTGGGGCGGACAGCCCAGCGCATCTGTAGATGTGAACTTCCCACGATTCAGGACATTTACAGAGACAGGTGTGTAAAAAGGGCCCGAAGGATCATTGGGGGACCCGAGTCACCCCAACCACAAACCGTTCCAGCTGCTACCGTCCGGGAAACGGTACCGCAGCATAAAAGCCAGGACCAGCAGGCTCCGGGACAGCTTCTTCCACCAGGCCACCAGACTGATGAACTCACGCTGACGCAATTGTATTTCTATGTTATATTGACTGTCCTGTTGTACATACTATATATTACTATAACTTTAACATTGCACATTTAGATGGAGACATAATGTAAAGATTTTTTAAAAAAATATTTTTATTAATTTTAAACAAACATGAATGAAACATGAATACAAAGACTTTGAGAGTACATCATTAATAGTTTAAGGTATAAATACAAATAGCTGATAATCCATATATAATAACCTCCCAAACTCATAGTAATTACGAAAAATGGAGTAAATAAGAAGAAAAAAACCCCCAAAAAAGAAAAAAAAAAACCCTAACCAACATGGGCCAATGCATTATATCAAATATACACAGTAGCGTCAATAACTCCACACCTCCATCCAAATAATTAAGGATAATAAAAGAGAGGTTTAGGAAAAGTCAGTTTAGTTCATATGAAAATGTTGAATAAATGGTCTCCAAGTTTCTTCAAATTTAACTGGAGGGTCAAAGACAACACTTCTAATTTTTTCTAAACTCAAACAAGAAATAGTTTGAGAAAACCACTGAAATACAGTTGGAGGATTAATTTCTTTCCAATTCAATAGGATAGATCTTCTAGCCATTAATGTAACAAATGCAGTCAACCGCCGGCTGAGGGGGATAAGCAACTATTATCCACCATTGGTAAACCAAAAATAACGTAAAGATTTTTACTCCTCATATATGCAAAGAATGTAAGAAATAAAGTCAATTCAATTCCGTTCATGCATATTTGAAATGTGGGAGGAAATGAGATCACTTTGAAGAAACTTTAAGTTCTGGTCACCTGACTACAGGAAAGATGTAGAGACAGGGCAGAGATTTACAAGGATGTTGCCTGGATTGGGGAGCATGCCTTATGAGAATAGGTTGAGCGAACTCAGCCTTTTCTCCACGGAGCGGCGGAGGATGAGAGGTGACCTGATAGAGGTGTACAAGATGATGAGAGGCATTGATCGTGTGGATAGTCAGAGGCTTTTTCCCAGGGGCTGAAATGGCTAGCACGAGAGGGCACAGTTTTAAAGGTGCTTGGAAGTAGGTACAGAGGAGATGTCAGGGGTAAGTTTTTCACTCAGAGAGTGGTGAGTGCGTGGAATGGGCTGCCGGTGACGGTGGGGGAGGCGGATACGATAGGGTCTTTTAAGAGACTCCTGGACAGGTACATGGAGCTCAGAAAAATAGAGGGCTATGGGTAACCCCGGGTAATTTCTAAAGTCAGGACATGTTCGGCACAGCTTTGTGGGCCGAAGGGCCTGTATTGTGCTGTAGGCTTTCTACGATGTTTCTATGTAACTCAGGCAGCGGCGGGAAGGAAGCACAGATTTCTTAACGACAGCTGGGGGCATAGGACCAATTTGCCAACCCCTGACGCTGTAATAGAGCTACTGTGAAGTCCCAGGTGGAATTGGAATATTAAATTAATATTATAAAAATGGTTTATTATTGCCACATGCATCGAGATACAGTGAAAAGCTGGCCTTGCATACCGTTCACATAGATCGGTGATGAGCCGTGTTCCTCAGGGACCGCTGCTTTTCACACTGTTTGTCAGTGATTTGGAATTGACGGCTTTGTGGCAAAGTTTGTGGATGATACGAAGATCGGTGGAGGGGTTGGTGGGGCCGCGGAAATGACACAATTGCAGCAGGACTTAGACAGAGTGGAGGAATGGGCAAAAAACAAGTGGCAGATGGAAAAGAGCATTGGGAAATGTATGATGATGCATTTTGGAAAAAGGAATAATAGTGCGGTCTGTTATCTAAATGGGGAAAAGGTTCAAGCATCAGAGGGACTTAGGAGTCCTCGTGCAAGACTCCTAAATGACCTGGATGAGGAAGTGGAGGGATGGGTTAGTAAGTTTGCTGATGACACAAAGGTTGGAGGTGTTGTGGATAGTGTGGAGGGCTGTCAGGGGTTACAGCGGGACATTGATAGAATGCAAAACTGGGCTGAGAAGTGGCAGATGGAGTTCAACCCAGATAAGTGTGAGGTGGTTCATTTTGGTAGGTCAAATATGATGGCTGAATATAGTATTAATGGTAAGACTCTTGGCAGTGTGGAGGATCAGAGGGATCTTGGGGTCTGAGTCCATAGGACGCTCAAAGCAGCCGCGCAGGTTGACTCTGTGGTTAAGAAGGCATACGGTGTATTGGTCTTCATCAATTGTGGAATTGAATTTAGGAGCCGGGAGGTAATGTTGCAACTATATAGGACCCTGGTCAGACCCCACTTGGAGTACTGTGCTCAGTTCTGGTCACCTCACTACAGGAAGGATGTGGAAGCCATAGAAAGGGTGCAAAGGAGATTTACAAGGATGTTGCCTGGATTGGGGAGCGTGCCTTATGAGAATAGGTTGAGTGAACTCGGCCTTTTCTCCTCGGAGCGACGGAGGATGAGAGGTGACCTGATAGAGGTGTACAAGATGATGAGAGGCATTGATCGTGTGGATAGTCAGAGGCTTTTTTCCCCAGGGCTGAAATGGTTGCCACAAGAGGACACAGGTTTAAGATGCTGAGGAGTAGGTACAGAGGAGATGTCAGGGGTAAGTTTTTTACGCAGAGAGTGGTGAGTGCGTGGAATCGGCTGCCGGCAACGGTGGTGGAGACGGATACGATAGTGTCTTTTAAGAGACTTTTAGACAGGTACATGGAGCTTAGTAAAATAGGAGGCTATAGGTAAGCCCAGTAATTTCTAAGGTAGGGACGTGTTCGGCTCAACTTTGTGGGCCAAAGGGCCTGTATTGTGCTGTAGGTTTTCTATGTCCTATATTCTATGTACTCCCAGAAGGTTAATTTACAGGTGGTAAAGAAGGCATTTATTTCAAGGGGAATAGAATATAAAAGCTAGGAGATAACGCTGGGCCCTTATAAGACGCTAGTCAGGCTGCACTTGGAGTATCGCCAACGGTTTTGGTCCCCTTCCCTCAGAAAGGATGTGTTGCTATTGGAGAGGTTCTAGAGGAGGTTCACGAGGATGATTCCAGGAATGAAAGGGTTAATATTGCTACATACACACACACACACACACACACTCTCTATACGAATGACTGTGTGGCTAGGCATAACTCAAATACCATCTATAAATTTGCTGATGATACAACCATTGTTGGTAGAATCGCAGATGGAGACGAGACGGTGTACAGGAGTGAGATATGCCAACTACTAGAGTGGTGCCACAGAAACAACCTGGCACTCAACGTCAGTGAGACGAAAGAACTGATAGTGGACTCAGGAAGGGTAAGATGAAGGAACACACACCGATCCTCATAGAGGGATCTACACGCAGCATCTGCAAAGCAAACAGCATTATGAAGGACCCCACGCACCCCTCATACAATCTCTTCTCCGTCCTGCCATCTGGGAAAAGGCTCCGAAGCATTCGGGCTCTCACGGCCAGACTATGTAACAGTTTCTTCCCCCAAGCTATCAGACTCCTCAATACCCAGAGCCTGGACTGACACCTTGCCCTACTGTCCTGTGTATTATTTATTGTAATGCCTGCACTGTTTTTGTGCACTTTATGCAGTCCAGTGTAGGTCTGTAGTCTAGTGTAACTTTCTCTGTGTTTTTTTATTACGTAGTTCAGTCTAGTTTTTTGTACTGTGTAATGTAACACCATGGTCCTGAAAAACTTTGTCTCATTTTTACTGTGTACTGTACCAGCAGTTACTGTCGAAATGACAATAAAAGTTGACTTGACTTGACTTGACTTGACTTGAAGTGGAGAGAGTGAGCAGTTTCAAGTTCCTGGGTGTCAAGATCTCTGAGGATCTAACCTGGTCCCAACATATCGATGTAGTTATAAAGAAGGCAAGACAGTGACTATACTTCATTAGGAGTTTGAAGAGATTTGGTATGTCAACAAATATACTCAAAAACTTCTATAGATGTACTGTGGAGAACATTCTGACAGGCTGCATCACTGTCTGGTATGGCGGGGGGCGGGGGTTGCTTCTGCACAGGACCGAAAGCTGTAGAGGACTGTAAATCTAGTCAGCTCCATCTTGGGTACTAGCCTACAAAGTACCCAGGACATCTTCAAGGAGCGGTGTCTCAGAAAAGCAGTGTCCATTATTAAGGACCCCCAGCACCCAAGACATACCCTTTTCTCACTGTTACCATCAGGGAGGAGGTACAGAAGCCTGAAGGCACACACTCAACGATTCAGGAACAGCTTCTTCCCCTCTGCCATCAGGGAGGAGGTACAGGAGCCTGAAGACACACACTCAGCGATTCAGGAACAGATTCTTCCCCTCTGCCATCAGGGAGGAGGTACAGGAGCCTGAAGACACACACTCAACGATTCAGGAACAGCTTCTTCCCCTCCGCCATCAGGGAGGAGGTACAGGAGCCTGAAGACACACACTCAACGATTCAGGAACAGCTTCTTCCCCTCTGCCATCAGGGAGGAGGTACAGGAGCCTGAAGACACACACTCAACGATTCAGGAACAGCTTCTTCCCCTCTGCCATCAGGGAGGAGGTACAGGAGCCTGAAGACACACACTCAGCGATTCAGGAACAGCTTCTTCCCCTCTGCCATCCGATTCCAAAATGGACATTGAACCCGTGAACACTACCTCAGTTTTTTAATATATATTATTTCTGCTTTTTGCATGATTTTTAATCTATTCAATATACATATAGTGTAATTGATTGATTGATTTATTATTTTTTCTTCTAGATTATGTATTGCATTGAACTACTGCTGCTAAGTTAAGAAATTTCATGACACATGCCGGGATGACAGCAGGAGATAGAAAAGGCCTGTCAGAAGGGCAATGTCATGATAATCGTTGGGAATTTTAACATGGAAGTGGATTGGGAAAACCAGGTCAGTACTGGACCTCAGGAGAGAGAATTTGTAGAATGTCTAAGGGATGGCTTTTTAGAACAGCTTGTTGTTGAGCCCACCAGGGGATCGGCTGTGCTGGATTGGGTGTTGTGCAATGATCCAGAGGTGATAAGAGAGCTTAAGGTTAAGGAACCCTTAGGGAACAGTGATCACAATTTGATCAATTTCTCTTTGTGGTTTGAGAAGCAAAAACTAAATTGCAATGTGTCGGTATTTCAGTGGAATAAAGGAAATGACAATGGCATGAGAGGGGAACTGGCCAAGGTTGGCTGGAAAGGGGCACTAGCAGGAAGGACAGCAGAGCAGCAATGGCTGGAGTTTCTGCGAAAAATGAGGGAAGTGCAAGACAGATATATTCCAAATAAGAAGAAATTTTTGACTGGAAGAAGGACACTACCATGGCTGACAAGTGAAGTCATAGCCAAAGTAAAAGCAAAAGAGAGGGCATACAAGGAAGCCAGAACTAGTGGGAAGATAGAGGGCTGGGAAGCTTTTAAAACTTGCAGAAGGAAACTAAGAAGGTCATTAGGAAGGAAAAGATGAATTATGAAAGGAAGCTGGTGACTAATATCAAAGTAACTAAAAGTTTTTTTAAGTATATAAAGGGTAAAAGGGATGAGGGTAGATACAGGACCAGTACAAAATGATGCTGGAGATATTGTAATGAGAGATGCAGAGATGGCAGAGGAACTGAATGTGTATCTTGCATCAGTCTTCACAGTGGAAGACATCTGCAGTATACCGGACATTCAAGAGTGTCACAGAAGTGAAGTTTGTGCAGTGAAAATTACAACTGAGAAGGTGCTCAGGAAGCTTAATGGTCTGAGGGTGGATAAATCTCCTGGACCTGATAGAATGCACCCTTGGGTTCTGAAGGAAGTAGCTGGAGAGATTGCGGAAGCATTAACGATGATCTTTCAAGAATCGATAGATTCTGGCATTGTACCGGATGACTGGAAAATTGCCAATGTTACTCCACTATTTAAGAAGGGTGGGAGGCAGCAGAAAGGAAACTATAGACCTGTTAGCCTGACGTCAGTGGTTGGGAAGTTGTTAGAATTGATTGTTAGGGGTGAGATTACGGAGTACCTGGAGGCACATGACAAGATAGTCCAAAGCCAGCATGGTTTCCTGAAAGGAAAATCCTGCCTGACTAACCTACTGCAATTCTTTGAGGAAATTACAAGCAGGGTAGACAAAGGAAATACAGTCGATGTGGTGTACTCGGATTTTCAGAAGGCCTTTGACAAGGTGATGATAAGAGCCCATGGAATTACAGGGAAGTTACTGTTGATAGAGAGTGGGAATAAAGGGATCCTATTAAACATAGAAACATGGAAAACCTAAAGCAAAATACAGGCCCTTCGGCCCACAAAGTTGTGCCAAACATGTCCCTACCTTAGAAATTACTAGGGTTACCCATAGTCCTCTATTTTACTAAGCTCCATATACCCATCCAGGAGTGTCTTAAAAGACCCTATCGTATCCGCCTCCCCCACCGTCGCCAACAGCCCGTTCCACGCACTCACCACACTCTGAGTAAAAAACTTACCCCTGACATCTCCTCTGTACCTACTCCCCAGCATCCCTGGGAAAAAGCCTCTGACTATTCCACAAGAGAAATGTGACGTGGGAGAAGGTTTGTTTTCCAGCAGGACAATGACCCCAAGCATAAAGCCAAATCTGCACAGGAATGGCTTAAAAACAACAAAGTTAACGTCCTGGAGTGACCAAGTCAGAGTACAGACCTCAATCTGATTGAGAATTTGTAGCTGGACTTGAAAAGGGCTGTTCACTCATGATCCCCATGCAATCTGACAGAGCTTGAGCAGTTTTGTAAAGAAGAATGGGGAGAAATTGCAGTGTCCAGATGTGCAAAGCTGATAGAGACCGATCCACACAGACTCCAGGCTGTAATTGCTACCAAAGGTGCATCTACTAAATGCTGACTTGAAGGGGGTGAATACTTACGCAATCAAATGTTTTGTGTTTTATATTTGTAATTAATTTAGATCGCTTCATAGAGATCTGTTTTCACTTGGACACAATAGAGTCTTTCTCTGTTGATCCATGTCAAAAAAAAAAGCCAAATTAAATCCACTGTGATATGTTGTAAAACAGTAAAACGTGAAAACTTCCAAGGGGATGAATACTTTTCACAGGCACTGTATATGTCAACATATACAACCCTGAGATTCATTTTCTGTGATCATACTCAACAAATCTATGGAATAATAACCATAACAGAATCAATGAAAGACCGCACCGACTTGGGCGTTCGCCAGAGTGCAATAGACAACAAACTGGACAAATACGAAAAGAAAGAATGACATATGGAGAAACCGAGATGAAGGGTCCTTGAAAATGAGTCCAGAGGTTGTGGGAACATTTCGATGATGGGGCAAGTGAAGTCGAATGAAGTTATTCCCTTTGCTTCACAAGCCTGATGGTTGAGGGGTAATAACTGTTCCTGAATCTGGTGGTGTGGGACCTAAGGCTCCTGTACCTCCTTCCTGATGGTTGAGGGGTAATAACTGTTCCTGAACCTGGCGGTGTGGGTCCTGAGACTCCTGTACTTTGCTCCAGTGAGAAGAGAGCATATCCTGGGTGGTAGAAGTCCCTGTAGATGGAAGCTGCTTTCCTGCAACAATGCTTCCTGTAGATGTGCTCAATGGTGGGGAGGGCTTTACCCATGATGGACTGGGCCATCTCCCATAGCGGGGGGTATTCCCTTCTGCCGCCTGCGTGGGATGACAGGTCTATCGGGACCCTGAGGACTTGTGGAAACTGTGTGCTGGTTTCTTTCGAACTTATAGTCTTTTAACATCTTTTGACTATTTTTACTGTGCCCATGGTCTGTTGTTCATCAATTATGCTATTGTTTGCACTGTTGTAACTATATGTTGTAACTATGTGGTGTTGTGTAGATCTTGTAGCTTTAGTTTTTTGGTTTGTTGGGTGGTAGAGTTGGTCTCCTGACTTGGTGTGTCTAGGTAGTCTTGTTTTGTCTGGTGGATTTGGAGCTCCTTTCCGGGAAACGCACTAAGATGGTAGCACGATATTAATACGCAGCAGCCTCTCCGGACTCTGGGTTTGGGGATTGCCAAACGTTATGTGGATTTTCTGGTGTAGTCTGTTTTGTTGTGTGCTTTTGTGATATCATTCTGGGGGAACGCTGTCTCATTTTTAAAACTGCGTTGCAGTTGTGGTTTCTAAATGACAGTAAACCGAAATTCAATTCAATTTATTTTTGTAGGATTTTCCTTTCAAGGGCTTTCAATTTCCCTACCAGGCTGTGAGTCAATAGCCTCTCCACTACACGTCTAAAGAAGCTCGTCAAAGTTCTAGCTGTCAGGCCAGATCTTCGCAAGCTCCTCAGGAAGTAGAGGAGCTGCAGCGTTTCGCCTGCAATCGCGCTTGCATGCTGAACCCGAGAGACAAGTCACCTGAGACGATCAGGCCACGGAATTTAAAGTTGCTGACCCCCTCCACCTCTGATCCTCCAATGAGGACGGGTTCGTGGACCTCCAGTTTCCTCCTCCTGGAGTATGGCGTAGAGTTCGGGTCGACCCACCTACAGGAAGGATGTCGAGGCTTTGGAGAGGGTGCAGATGAGGTTGACCCAGATACTGCCCGGTTTGGAGGACACGAGAGGCTGGAGAGACTAACTTGGGTTGTTTTCTCTGGAGCGGCGGAGGCTGAGGGGAGATCTGATGGAGGTTTACAAGATTATGAGAGGCACAGATAAGAGTGGACGGAGAGTATCTGTTTCTCAGGGTTGAAATGTCTAATACCAGAGGGCAAGTCAAGCCAAGTCACTTTTATTGTCATTTCAACCATAACTGCTGGTGCAGTGCATAGTAAAAATGAGACAACGTTTTTCAGGACCATGGTGTTACATGACACAGTACAAAAAACTAGACTGAACTACGTAAAAACAACACAGAGAAAAATAAAACACACAACAACTACACTAGACTACAGACCTACCCAGGACTGCATAAAGTGCACAAAACTGTGCAGACATTACAATAAATAATAAACAGGACAATAGGGCAAGGTGTCAGTCCAGGCTCTGGGTATTGAGGAGTCTGATAGAAACTGTTACATAGTCTGGTCGTGAGAGCCCGAATGCTTCGGTGCCTTTTCCCAGACGGCAGGAGGGAGAAGAGTTTGTATGAGGGGTGTGTGGGGTCCTTCATAATGCTGTTTGCTTTGCGGGTGCAGCGTGTAGTGTAAATGTCCGTGATGGCGGGAAGAGAGACCCCGATGATCTTCTCAGCTGACCTCACTATCCGCTGCAGGGTCTTGCGATCCGAGACGGTGCAATTTCCGAACCAGGCAGTGATGCAGCTGCTCGGGATGCTCTCAATACAACCCCTGTAGAATGTGATGAGTGATGGGGGGGTGGGAGATGGACTTTCCCCAGCCTTCGCAGAAAGTAGAGACGCTGCTGGGCTTTCTTTGCTATGGAGCTGGTGTTGAGGGACCAGTATATTGAAGGTGAGAGGGGGTAAGTTCAAAGGGGATATGAGGGGTAAGTTTTTAACTCAGAGAGTGGTGGCTGCCTGGGATGCTGGGAGAGGCAAATACATTAGAGGCTTGTAAGAGATGTTTGGACACGCACATGGATATAGGGGAGATGGAGGGATGGACACAACCTATCTAGGACAGATCAGCGTTTGGATGTTTTCGATGTACTTTTTAGCTGGTCCAACACAACATTGTGGGCCGAATGGCCTGTTCCTGTGCTGTACTGTCCTGCGTTCTATGTTCTAAGTCAATAATCATTCCCACAAGAAGCTGTGTGTCAAACTTCCAGGAATGCACCACACATCAAGGACCTAATCATAAAATTTTCCCGCCCTTCCCTTCCATCTCAAGCGCCAAGTTCAATGACTGCCTGCATTTCTTTTTCAATTAGTCTGCCTTAAAAATTATTAAGTAACACAAAGCAGTAACCATCAGCAAGTACCAGCCAGCTGCAAGGATAAAAGCGCTTTATGCTTCTTGAGGGGCACTCATTTCTCCAGACTCATTCGGCGCAGCAGATTGCCGAGGTCGGTGTGGAAATTCAATAATAATTGATTGCCTAATCAGCATGGAGTAAGATGAAGAGGGATCATAAATACTTTAAATAACAATGAAACTGCCAGGCTAATCAATTAGACTCCCGACGTTTCACCGTACTTTGTCACTGGAAGAAAGGGAGAAATGAGTTTGTTCCAGTCTGAGAGTTGTGCCTTGAGGAGTCTATAAGGTAAAGGAGCCATTCGGCCCATCGAGTCTGCTCCACCAGTCCATCACGGCTGACCCACTTTCCTTCGCATCCCCCATCTCCTGCCGTCTCCTCCAAACTCTTCACCCACCCCCCCCGACTAATCAGGAATGTATCGACCCCTGCCTCAAATACACCCAAAATGACTTGGCCTCCACTGTCACCCGGGGCAATGAAGCCTGCAGATTTACCGCCTTCTGGCTAAAGAAATCCCTCCTCAACACCATTCTACATGGACGTCCCTCGATTCTGAGGCTGTGTTCCCCCCCGCCCCCCCCCCCCGGTCTTTGAGCTCCCCCCACCATCCTCCTCACACCCATTCTGTGGAGACCTCTCAACATTCGATACGTTTCAGTCAGATCTCCCCTCATTCTTCTGAATTCAAGTGGATACGTACAGGCCCAGAGCCATCAAACGCGTCCCGCGCGTTAACCCTTTCTTTCCCAGAATCTTTTTTTTTTGTGAACCTCCTTTGACCCCTCTCCAACGTCAGATAAGGAGCCCGAAACTGCTCACCGTGCTCCAAGCCAGGCCTCGACGTTACATTCTTGCTCTTGCTTAAGAGCATAAGGCACGGGGGCAGAATTAGGCCATTCTCCCCACCACATCCGCTCCGCCGTCCCATCATGGCTGACAGACGGTTGGGGGGTAATAGATGCTGGTGACTCATTACAGCCTCTCACCAGGATTGGCAGGAACCTGCTGAAGGTAAGCAGGCAGTGAAGAAAGCTGATGGCATGTTGGCCTTCATAACAAGGGGGGTTGAGTATAGAAGCAAAGAGGTCCTTCTGCAGTTGTACAGGGCCCTGGCGAGACCACACCTGGAGTATTGTGTTCAGTTTTGGTCTCCAAATTTGAGGAAGGACATTCTTGCTATTGAGGGAGTGCAGCGTAGGTTCACAAGGTTGATTCCCCGGGATGGCGGGACTGACATATGTTGAAAGATTGGAGCGACTGGGCTTGTATACACAGGAATTTAGAAGGATGAGAGGGGATCTGATTGAAACATTTAAAATTATTAAGGGATTGGACACACTAGAGGCAGGAAACATGTTCCCGATGTTGGGGGAGTCCAGAACCAGAGGCCACAGTTTAAGAATAAGGGGTAGGCCATTTAGAACGGAGTTGAGGAAAAACTTTTTCACCCAGAGAGTTGTGGATCTGTGGAATGCTCTGCCTCAGAAGGCAGTGGAGGCCAATTCTCTGGATGCTTTCAAGAAAGAGTTAGATAGAGCTCTTAAAGATAGCGGGGTCAAGGGATATGGGGAGAGGGCAGGAATTGGGTACTGATTGTGTATGATCAGCCATGATCACAGTGAATGGCGGTGTTGGCTAGAAGGGCCGAGTGGCCTACTCCTGCACCTGTTGTCTATTGTCCATTGCTGCTGTAGTGACAGTCTGGATACATGGTCTAAGACAGGTTCAAGGTTATAGCCCAAGAGAAGGGTATTAGGGGTGAGCATAGCAGGGGCTGTCATAGAGTTGTAGAAGGCTGTATCCACCCCATACACACACACACATACACACACACACACACTCACACACACTCACACACACACACACACACACTCACACACACAAACACACACACACACACACACACACTCACACACACACACACTCTCACACACACAAACACACACACACACACACACACTCATACACACTCACACACACACACAAACACACACACACACACACACACTCACACACACACACAAACACTCACACACACACACACAAACACACACACACACTCACACACACACACAAACACACACACTCACACACACACACTCACACAAACACTCACACACACACAAACACACACACACACACACACACACACACACAAACACACACACTCACACACACACACACACACACACACACACACACACACACACACACACACACACACACACACACACACACACACCTTCTATCCTGCTCTGGTAAGGTTAAATCACATCAGCTCACTGTTTCCCTGCGAACAGAAGATCCTGCAAAAGCGAGTGGGTTCGGCCCAGTCCGTCACATTCAAATCCCTCCCAGCCACTGAGCACATCTACAGGAAAGGCTGTCGAAGGAAAGCAGTGTCCATCGGTCAGACATCTTCACCTTGCAGGCCCATGCTCCCCTCTCACTGCTGCCATCAGGAAGGAGGTACAGGAGCCTCAGGACCCACACCACCAGGTTCAGGAACAGTTATTACCCCTCAACCATCAGGAAGGAGGTACAGGAGCCACAGGGCCCACAGCACCAGGTTCAGGAACAGTTATCACCCCTCAACCATCAGGAAGGAGGTACAGGAGCCTCAGGTCCCACACCACCAGGTTCAGGAACAGTTATCACCCCTCAACCATCAGGAAGGAGGTACAGGAGCCTAAGGACACACACCACCAGGTTCAGGAACAGTTATTGCCCCTCAGTCATCAGGAAGGAGGTACAGGAGCCTCAGGACTCACACCACCAGGTTCAGGAACAGTTATTACCCCTCAACCTTCAGGCTCTTGAACAAAAGGGGATAACTACACTCCCTTGCCCATCCATTGAGATGTTCCTACAA
Source organism: Hemitrygon akajei (assembly GCF_048418815.1). Classification (NCBI taxonomy): domain Eukaryota; kingdom Metazoa; phylum Chordata; class Chondrichthyes; order Myliobatiformes; family Dasyatidae; genus Hemitrygon; species Hemitrygon akajei. Next base: position 72,659,458 of record NC_133141.1, on the reverse strand, counting down.
CCAATGGTCTCACTTTAAGGACTTTTCATCGTGTTATTTCCTGTTCTCGTTATTTATTGCTATTTATTTATATTTGCATTTGTACGGTTTGTTGTCTTCTGCACTCTGGTTGATCTTTCACTGACCCTTTTATAGTTACTGTTCTATAGATTTGCTGAGTATGCCCGCAAGAAGGTGAATCTCAGGGTTGTATGTGGTGACACTTATGTACCCCGATAATAAAGTTTACTTTGAGCTTTGAGCTGCGTCCACAACTCTCTGCAGATACCGTAATTGCATATGGCCTTGGTGAGGCTGCTCTGGGATATGCAGTCAACGTGGCCTTCACGGGGCCAGAGACGCAGGTTCAGTTCTCTCCTCGGTCTGAGAGGCATTAGCACACTCACACCCAAACCTCCGAAGCTCCCCCAGGGCACGGGCAGGTTGGGTGGCGGGAGATGTTAAGCTGGCTGAGAAGGCCGAGAACCGGGGAGTCGTAATGGCTGGACTTTCATATGAAGAAAGACTGGATCGACTAGGCTTATACTCACTGGAATTTAGAAGATTGAGGGGGGATCTTATTGAAACGTATAAATTCTAAAGGAATTGGACAGGCTAGATGCAGGAAGATTGTTTCCGATGTTGGGGAAGTCCAGAACGAGGGGTCACAGTTTAAGGATAAAGGGGAAGCCTTTTAGGACCGAGATGAGGAGAAACTTCTTCACACACAGAGAGTAGTGAATCTGTGGAATTCTCTGCCACAGGAAACAGTTGAGGCCGGTTCATTGGCTATATTTAAGAGGAAGTTAAAGGGATCGGGGGTATGGAGAGAAAGCAGGTACAGGGTTCTGAGTTGGATGATCAGCTATGATCATACTGAGTGGCGGTGCAGGCTCGAAGGGCCGAAGGTCCTACTCCTGCACCTATTTTCTATGTTTCTATGTAATCTTAGAATAAAGCGAGAGGTTTATCCACACTGTGAGTGGTGAAACTTTGGGATTATCTGCTCCAGAGGACCGCAGAGAACCAGTTGTTGAGTTTATGTAGAATACAGAACATTACAGCGCAGCACAGGCCCTTCGGCCCACAATGTTGTGCCGACCTTTTAACCTACTCCAAGACCAATCCGACCCTTCCCTCCTACATAGCCCTTCGGTTTCCTTTCGTTGATGTGTCTGTCTGTCTCTTAAATGTCTCTAAGGTTCCTGCCTCTGCCACCACCCCTGGCAGGGTGTTCCATGAACCCACTGTGAAAAACCTCCCTCTGACATCCCCTCCCCCTTATACTTCCCTCCAATCACCTCAGAATTATGCCACTTCATAGTAGCCATTTCCACCCTGGGACAAGGCCTCTGGTCACCCACCCTGTCTGTGCCTCTTACCATCTCGAACGCCTCGAGCAAGTCACATCCTCCTTCACGTCCGAGGAAAAAGCCCTAGCTTGTTCAACCTACCTGCCTGGGTTAAGGGTAGATTGGGAGGAGTGAGAGAGAGAGGGGAAAAAAAGGGAGAGAGAGCCAGAAAGAAGGAGAGCAGGTGTGTGTGTGTGTTTGAGAGAGAGAGAGGTGGTGAGGATCGATTTGGATTGGGAAAGAGACACAGAGAGAGAGAGAGAGAGCAGGTGCAAGAGAGACAGATGGAGAGGTTGGGATAGAGAGAGGGAGAGAGGGAGGGCAGGTGAAAGAGGGAAAGGGCAAGATGATGAGGTTGGGATTCGAATGAGAGAGAGACAGACAGAGGGAGGGAGAGATGGTGAGGTTGGGGTTGGAATGTGTTAGAGGGGAAGTGGCAGTGGAACGAACCCTAGTGCTGGACAGACAGACAGGCATACTTTATTGATCCTGAGGGAAATTGGGTTTCGTTACAGTCACACCAACCAAGGATAGTGAAGAAATATAGCAACATAAAACCATAAATAATTAAATAATAATAAGTTAATTATGCCAAGTGGAAATAAGTCCAGGACCAGTCTATTGGCTCAGAGTGCCTGACACTCCGAGGGAGGAGTTGTAAAGTTTGATGGCCACAGGCAGGAATGACTTCCTATGACGCTCAATGTTGCATCTCAGTGGAATGAGTCTCTGGCTGAATGTACTCCTGTGCCTAACCAGTACATTATGGAGTGGATTGGAGACATTGTCCAAGATGGCATGCAACTTGGTGTCTGCTGGTGTCTGCTACCCTCAGCCTACTGGCCCAGCACACAACAGCAAACATGATAGCACTGGCCACCACAGCCTCGTAGAACATCCTCAGCATCGTCCGGCAGATGTTAAAGGACCTCAGTCTCCTCAGGAAATAGAGACCGCTCTGACCCTTCTTGTAGACAGCCTCAGTGTTCTTTGACCAGTCCAGTTTATTGTCCATTCGTATCCCCAGGTATTTGTAATCCTCCACCATGTCCACACTGACCCCTTGGATGGAAACAGGGGTCACCGGTGCCTTAGCCCACCACCAGCTCCTTAGTCTTTTTCACATTAAGCTGCAGATGATTCTGCTCACACCATGTGACAAAGTTCCCACCGTAGCCCTGTACTCAGCCTCATCTCCCTTGCTGATGCATCCAACTATGGCAGAGTCATCAGAAAACCTCTGAAGGTGGCAAGACTCTGTGTTGTAGTTGAAGTCCGAGGTGTAGATGGTGAAGAGAAAGAGAGACAGGACAGTCCCCTGTGGAGCCCCAGTGCTGCTGACCACTCTGTCTGACACACAGGACACGGACACGGGCCTGAAGGCCAAGTCAGGAGGCATTACGGTCACAGCAAGCGCAGAGTTGGTTCCAAGGTAGTCTGTACCCGGAGTTTTGGTTTTAGTAGAGAATTCAGGAACAATGCTAGACTTAGAACTGAGAGTCCTAAGAACCATGGAACGAAGTTACTCAAACACGAGTCGACCAACGAGCTGGCAGCTCCTTGTTGTGGTCACAGGGTTTTTATACTGCATTTGCTGATGGAAAGCTGGTGTTGGTGTTTAGTGGAACCTGGGGATGATTGGGAACTAAACGAGGTGATTGAGGCCCAACTCCTGAGGTAAATAGCCAGGTGCCAGAAGGAACCGTGACAGAATGAGAGCAGGAGAGAAAGAGAGAGGAGGAGAGCAGATAAAAGAGAGAGAGGGGGAGAGGGTGTGAATGAAAAAGGGAGAGAAAAGAGGGAGAGCAGGTGAGAGAGAGGGGTGATGGTGAGGTTGGGGTTGGGATGAGAAAGAGAGACATGGAAAGAGGGGGAGGTGGTGAGGTCGAGGTTGGAATGAGAGTGAGAGAGAAAGTGTGAAAGAGAAAGAGGAGAGATAGCAGCACACACAAAATGCCGGTGGAACGCAGCAGGCCAGGCAGCATCTATTGGGAGAAGCGTTGTTGACATTTCGGGCCGAGACCCTTCGTCAGGTTAGGTAGCATCCGAACCGGGCGCCGATGGCTGACGCGAGGGCGCTCTCCCTGACAGCGGTGTGGCCTTGCGGCCGGCTCTGGACAACTTAATTTTTAAAAAGGTAAAGAGGGAAGTTCTCTCATCCTCGCCCCTTCTTTCTGCCGGCAGATGCGGAATACTTTGTGGCCGAGGTCCTGCACGGGGAGAAGCTAAGCAAGAAAGCAAAGGATAGGAGGGAGGCGCTGCTGCAATTCTTCCATCACGTGAAGTACAGGTGAGAGGAATGATTCGCCATCAGCTGATCTGTAATATCCACCTGTCACTGTTATATATATGAATTTTTAAAAAAAGCTTCAGGTGTCGGGCTTCAAGTTACAGGTATAACAACAGCAACGACAAATATGCCACAATAACACACACAAAATGCTGGTGGAACACAGCAGGCCAGGCAGCATCTATAGGGAGAAGCACTGTCGACGTTTCGGGCCGAGACCCTTCGTCAGGGACTAACTGAAAGGAGAGATAGTAAGAGATTTGGAAGTAGGAGGGGGAGGGGGAAACCCGAAATGATAGGAGAAGACCGGAGGGGGTGGGATGAGGCTGAGAGCTGGAAAGGTGATTGGCAAAAGGGATACAGAGCTGGAGAAGGGAAAGGATCATGGGATGGGAGGCCTAGGGAGAAAGAAAGGGGGAGGGGAGCACCAGAGGGAGGTGGAGAACAGGCAAGGAGTGATGGTGAGAGGGAAAGAGAGAAAAAAAATTGAAAATTAAAAAAATTAGGGATGGGGTAAAAAGGGGAGGGGGGCATTAACGGAAGTTAGAGAAGTCAATGTTCATGCCTTCAGGTTGGAGGCTACCCAGCCGGTATATAAGGCGTTGTTCCTCCAACCTGAGTGTGGCTTCATCTTGACAGTAGAGGAGGCCATGGATAGACATATCGGAACGGGAATGGGGACGTGGAATTAAAATGTGTGGCCGCTGGGAGATCCTGCTTTCTCTGGGCAGAGAGGGAGAGATAGTGAGAGTTTGGGATTGGAATGAGAAAGAGAGAGAGGGAGGGAGGGAGGGAGAGAAGGAAATACAGAGAGCAGAAAAAGAGGTAGGGAGATGAAAACTATGGGAATTAATAAATAGGATGTTACTCTGTGTAAAATAATGATTGCCACCCAAGATAATGTCTGGGTTCTGAATGGTTGCCTAATCAGATAACTACAAAGAGTTAGTTAACTCTTGAGGGTAGCACTGTGGTAGAATGCAATAAAGATGCACAATAAAGATAAATACAGCACAGGTAAAGGAGGGATTCACTTCAGTGGGCAGCCTTTCTGCTACAATATCCCTCTGTCTGTGGTTACTGAAGCTTTTAATGTGTGTTTGATGTATCCCAAGCCGAAATTAAACCAGCAGGTAATTTGAAATAGACTTGCCACGTGATGTGGACATCGCAGTAACCAATAACGAACTACACTCGGTGGCCAGTTTATCGGGCACCTCCTGTACCGAGCGAAGAGGCCACTGAGGGGATGTCTGTGCGGTAACCCACCCGCTTCAAGGCCTGACCTGGTGTGCGTCCAGAGATGGGAAACAGCTTCTGCCCCCCAGCCCATCCGACTTCTGAACTCACTGCCGCAGGTGTCACCAGTTAATCTGTTCTGTACCCTACAATATTTAAATCATGCACTTTTTTATCTATGCATAATTAATTTGTAGATTTAATCCTTACTTTCCTAAATTGTTGTGTGTTGTGAGTGCTACTGTGCTTCGTGCTTTGTGTTGGCGTGTGACCAAGTGGTTAAGGTGTTCGTCTAGTGATCTGAAGGTCGCTAGTTCGAGCCTTGGCTGAGGCTGTGTGTGTGTGTCCTTGAGCAAGGCACTTAACAACACATTGCTCTGCGACGACACCGGTGCCAAGTTGCTTGGGTCCTAGTGCCCTTCCCTTGGACAACATCGGTGGGGTGGAGAGGGGAGACTTGCAGCTTGGGCAACTGCCGGTCTCCTATTTTAAAAAAAACCCTTGGCCAGGCTTGCGCCCTGGGAAACTTTCCAAGGTGCAAATCCATGGTCTATCGAGACTTACAGAGGCCTACACTACACTGTGCTTTATGCCCCAGTTCGGAGTGTTACAAATGTGCCACAGCTCTGAGGGGCTGAAGGGTGCGGGGTAGCCCCCCTCCTTTGTGAGAATCGCAAGATCACTATTAAGTCAGTTCGGGAGACCCAGGAAATGAGAGAAAGACATGCAGAATCCACAAAAGGGTTGGAATGTGTCCTGGCCTCCGAAAGGCGGACCCATTGATACCGGCTATTGTCTCTTGGAGACGGACTTGTGTATTGCATCCTGGACTATGCATCGAAGCCCCAGGCAATGAACCGAGGGGGAGGTTGGTGGAGGGATTGCATCATCCCAACCTGATTGACATCTGAGACCCTGTGAGTCAGGATAAAAAGAGGGTCTGTGGGAACAGCCCCTCAGACGCACCAGAAGAAACGCTAACGATCCCGTAATAGCAAAAACCAGTGGAAGGCCACATGCGTCCTTTCCCGTTTGCCCCGGAATCGGTGTGCCCTGTACCACGGCAGAACGGTTTTTAGCTAACAACGGGGAAATCAACTCCCAACGACTCTCGAAGGATTGACATCATAAAAGGGATGGGCGAGTTTTAACCCGTCTTTCTCTCCAACCCAAAAGCTGCAGCTGGAATGAACTTGAGTGACTTTTATATTTCCATCGGACAATACATTATCCCTAGACAACGATAGAGCTATTTCTTATTGATTACTATTATACCCGCGCTTTTTAGATTTAGTATTGACGATGTATATATCTGTATGTTTGCATTGATATTATTTTGTGCATTTTTATCAATAAATACTGTTAAAAATAGTACCATCAGACTTCAACGGACCTCTCTATCTTTGCTGGTAAGTGACCCAGTTACGGGGTAAGTAACAGGAGAAACATTTTGTTGACAGTATACGTGTGTCGTTAAGTGACGGTAAACTTGACCTGTTTCAATTCAATGATAATTCATCTGGTGTTGGGTTCTGAAGCAGGTTTAAGGGGGAAGCTTAATGGCGACGTGCGGGGGAATTTTTTCTTCACACAGAGCGTGCTAGGTTCCCGGACGCACTGCCGGTGTGGTGGTGGAAGCAGGTACTATTGTGGCATTCCAGGGGCTTTAAGATAAGCACGCGTCTCCGCGCAGTTCTGCCGAGCGCGGTGGGCACCCTGTGCTGGTGCCGGAGTTCCCGCCGACACTTGCCGGCTGCCCCCGGCGCAAACTGGGGTCGCGGAGGTTCGCTAACGCAGAAGGAAGCGTTTCACCGCACGTTGCAAGCCATAAACTTGAACCCTGAACCGTCAGCCTCCACGTGAACACGCAGGGAGTTGAGGAGCGGCGGTGGGGTGGGGGGGTTGCTGACGTGCAGGCCGGCCGGATAAGGGCGATTTGGCCCCGTGGTCAGCACGGGTCAAAGTGCACTGTTCTAAAGGCCGCTGGTGTCCGATGTTTTGAGGTGCGCAGGCAGAATCGGATCCCAAGTCTGGTGGGAAGGATAGACTCTTGATGTAGAAAACGGCAGCGAGAGTTTATTCGTAATAATTGTTTTTTTAAAAAAAATCGGTGGTTTGGCCGAGTGACACTCCCTGGAAGTTTCATTCCCGAAACTAGGACCTGCGATTAGCACTAATGGAGCATCCACTTCGTGACACAGGATCCCCTGAGCCGATCAACATACACTTAGCGAGCTTAGACAGAAAGGCACCAGGAGACCGATTATAAAGAGTGGGTCACTCAAGGAAAACACAGGGAACTTTAAATGCTCAACTATCGCTAAACAACGCTTAACCGGTTCGGAGCCTGATGCTCTCCAGGTCCAAGGTACAATCCGAGGCAGAAGGTGGGCTTTCAGGATTTGCTGAGGCCAGGGCTGGAAAGCCAGCTGCGTAATAAGTTTGAAACCCTGGAGTATATCTGGGCTAAGATGGCGCCAAACGGCCTCTTCTTCGAGCCCACCTGCGGGAAACAGGTTGAATTCCCCTCTTCGGTGTCTCCGTTTCCCCCCTTCAAGGTGGCTGGGGTTCTGCCGAAGTCCGCGACCTGCGGCCGCACTCGAGCTGTGGTTTTTCCACGGTGGATGAGTCCCCCCCTCTCCTGGAGCTCGCCGACCGGCCGTTTCTCGACATCTTCAGGAGCGGCCTGGGGGACGCGGCTCCTGGGTGGGGCGACCGATTCCACGCCAGTGTCGCGGGAGAAGGACCATCAGAACTTGGCGGCGGGGGATGCTCCCGACGGAGATCTTGGTGCTCGAGCGGTCGCCCCCTGCCCCCTCTTTCTTTGACGAAGGGGAGAGCTTGCTGCCGACTCTCGAGAGTGAAAAGCGACGCGGCCGTCTGTAACACCACAACGTGACTGTTTGCTGGTCTCCCCTTTCACTGAGGCTGTGCCGGAGGGGATGATCGGAGGTTCGACGGACTCGGAGTCCACTGCGGTCGGGGCGCTTTCACTGTGTGCTGCGTCTGCAAGGCTGAGTCCGGTGGCGCCGTGGAAGTCCATAGCGGGGGTATTCCCTTCTGCCGCTGGCGTGGGATGGTGAGTCTATCGGGACCCTGGGGACTTGTGGAAACTGTGTGGTGGTTTCTTTCGAACTTATAGTCTTATAACATCTTTGGACTATTTTTACTGTGCCCATGGTCTGTTGTTTATCAATTATGATATTGTTTGCACTGTTGTAACTATATGTTGTAACTATGTGGTTTTGTGCAGGTCTTATAGCTTTAGATAGATAGATACTTTATTCATCCCCATGGGGAAATTCAACTTTTTTCCAATGTCCCATACACTTGTTGTAGCAAAACTAATTACATACAATACTTAACTCAGTAAAAAATATGATATGCATCTAAATCACTATTTCAAAAAGCATTAATAATAGCTTTTAAAAAGTTCTTAAGTCCTGGCGGTAGAATTGTAAAGCCTAATGGCATTGGGGAGTATTGACCTCTTCATCCTGTCTGAGGAGCATTGCATCGATAGTAACCTGTCGCTGAAACTGCTTCTCTGTCTCTGGATGGTGCTATGTAGAGGATGTTCAGAGTTATCCATAATTGACCGTAGCCTACTCAGCGCCCTTCGCTCAGCTACCGATGTTAAACTCTCCAGTTTAGTTTTTTGGTTTGTTGGGTGGTAGAGTTGGTCTCCTGACTTGGTGTGTCTGGGTAGTCTTGTTTGTCTGGTGGATTTGGAGCTCCTTTCCGGGGAACGCGCTAAGACGGTAGCGCGATATTAATACGCAGCAGCCTCTCCGGACTCTGGTTTGGGGATTGCCAAACGTTATGTGGATTTTCTGGTGTAGTCTGTTTTGTCGTGTGCTTTTGTGATATCATTCTGGAGGAACATTGTCTCATTTTTTAACTGCATTGCATTTGTGGTTTCTAAATGACAATGAACTGAAATTCAATTCAAATCAATTAAAATCAAATGGGTGCCATCTCTCTATCCCTTGTTACTGAGAGACAGAGAGCCTGTGGCATGTTTTCGCTGTCGGGTAAGCAATCGTTTTTGTTGACTGCAGGTTGTGGTCTGTCTTTGGAGGGGGGGGGCCTGGCTGTTGCCTGGTGGGTGGTAGGCACTGACGCTTCCCTCCGAAGTGGGTGGGGGAAGGATTGATGCTTTGTTGTTGCTTGTGCTTGGGGGTGGAAAGAGGGGGCTTTGGGGTTCCAACATTTTAGCGTCATTCATCCTTTGGGGGGTTCTCTTATGTTTTCCTCGTTTGTCTGCGAAGAGTAAAAATTTCAGGTTGTACACGTTCTCGGATATTAAAATGGAACCATTTGTACCATATATCTGGAGGAAAATAAGTTTTGTAGTCAATGAATTGGCTGAGGTCTTGATGGCCCACAGTTTCCAGCAACAGTTTTCTCACACCACGATGTGGACACCTTGGTGCCTTAGAGCGTCTGTGCTAAAGCGAGACCCACCGAGTGTGTGATGCCAAGTTCAGATAATGAACGTGTTCCACACATCTGTGCAATACGATCAACATTAAAAGTGACGAGTCTCTGTCAGAGGACGAGGTTCTTCACAGAGAGACGTCGGCTCAGGTTCCCCTCAAGCAGGCGCATAATCCGGGCTAATATATTCATGCAGGTTACTGACATTGCGGGATCTAATCGGCTAGGGTCTTCCCGATCAATACTCCCGAGCGAGCAGCACTTAACAGCGCGACATCGAGCTCACGTCGCTAGAGATAAGTAGAGCTCAAACAAAGCGGCCACGATCTATCGGGGCCGCGGAACAACAATATCGGGAGAAGACTGAGTCAAGATCCACAACGGATCGCCCACCGTCGCAGACTTCAAAGCCAAACGTCGTAGTGCCGCCAACATCGCGGCCCTTCTCCCAGACTAGCTCGATCGCTTTTTACGCTCGGTTCTATGTCGCTAACTCTGAGCCTCCGAGGAAAGCCATCGCTACAACCTGCAGCCTGGTCATCTCTGAGGCTGAGGTACGCAGATGTTTCCAACGAGTGGACAGTCACAAGGCTGCGGGACCGGGCGGTATCCCAGGGTGGGTACTCAGGATGTGCGCAGCGCAACTGGCAGGTGTGTTTACTGATGTTTTTAATCTCTCCCTCTCCCAGTGTGGAGTGCCCTCCTGCTTCAAAACATCCACCATTGTCCCTGTAGCGAAAAAGACCAAGGTAACATGTCTGAACGACTGGTGTCCTGTCGCACTCACCTCAGTAATAAGCAAATGCTTTGAGAGGCTGGTCAGGGATCACATCTGCAGGTTGTTACCACCCACACTGGACCCCCTACAATTTGCCCACCGACACAATCGATCGACAGATGATGCAATAGCCACTACATACCGTCCTTACACATCTGGAGAAGAAGGATGCTTATGTGAGAATGCTGTTCCTGGACTACAGTTCAGCATTCAACACCATAATTCCCTCCAGGCTCGACAAGAAGCTCAGAGACCTCGGCCTTCACCCTGCCTTGTGCAGCTGGATCCTGGACTTCCTGTCAGATTGCCAGCAGGTGGTAGGAGTGGGCTCCCTCACCTCCACCCCTCTGACTCTCAACACAGGAGCCCCTTTGGGCTGTGTACTGAGTCCCCTCCTTTACTCCCTGTATACCCATGACTATGTCACCACCAACAGCTCCAATCTGCTAATTAAATTTGCTGAGGATACTACATTGATTGGCCTTATCTCAAATAATAACTAGGTGGCCTACAGGGAAGAAGTCATCTCTCTGACACAGTGGTGTCAAGAAAACAACCTCTCCCTCAATGTCGCAAAAACAAAGGAGCTGGTTGTGGACTACAGGAGGAATGGAGACAGGCTAACCCCTATTGACATCAATGGATCTGGGGTTGAGAGGGTGAACAGGTTCTAGTTCCTTGGCATCCACATCACTGAGGACCTCACGTGGTCTGTACACACCAGCTATGTGGTGAGAAAGGCACAACAGCACCTCTTTCACCTCAGACGGCTGAGGAAGTGTGATATGGGCCCCCAAATCCTAAGAGCTTTCTAAGGGGCACAATTGAGAGCATCCTGACTGGCTGCATCACTGCCTGGTATGGGAACTGCACCTCCCTCAATCGCAGGACTCTGCAGAGTGTGGTGCGGACAGCCCAGCACATCTGTAGTTGTGAACTTCCCACTATTCAGGACATTTACAAGGACAGGTTTGTAAAAAGGGGCCCGGAGGATCATTGGGGACCTAAGCTATCTCAGCCACAATCTATTCCAGCTGCTACCGTCTGGGAAACGGTACCGCAGCATAAAAGCCAGGACCAACAGGCTCCGGGACAGCTTCTTCCACCAGGCCGTCAGACTGATGAACTCACGCTGACTTGAGTGTACTCTATATTACATCAACTGTTCTGTTTGTTATAAATTACTACGGTTACACATTCCACATTTAGACGGAGATGTAACATAAAGGTTTTTACTCCTCGTGTATGTGAAGGATGTAAGAAATAAAGTCATTTAATTCAGTTCAGCACCATAGCCCTGCTCTCTGTCTCTGTCCTCCACAACACCCCAATGGCTTTAGCTGCACCGGAGGCTCTGGTGGATTCTGGAGCAGGGGGCAACTTTTAGATGGGAGTGTGTGTGTGTGTGTGTGTGTGTGTGTGTGTGTGTGTGTGTGTGTGTGTGTGTGTGTGTGTGTGTGTGTGTGTGTGTGTGTGTGTGTGTGTGTGTGTGTGTGTGTGTGTGTGTGTGTGTGTGTGTTGCTTTGTATTTCCAGAATCTGCAGAATCTCTTGTGGTTTATCCTTAAAAAACACTTCCTAGTGATTTCTTATGTTTAAGCTGTGTTGATTTTAATTCAAGCAAAACGATCCCCTGACAAGCCACGATGTAGCAGCGCTAGTGACAGTGGGGTCACTCGAGTCGAGGACGATGTTCTCCTCAGGGATTGTCTGTCAGGTGGCTGTAGAGGCCGATCATTCCGGAGCAGTGTGGGCGAGGGTTGGTGGTGCCTGTGGTCGGTGGTCGGGTCTTTCGGCTGTCCGGCCTCTCCTCTCACAGCTGCCTCTCGTTCTCTGCAGCACAGCGGAGGCCGTTCCCGTGTAGGTGCCGCTCCCTCCGGAACCGATCTCCTCCAGGTGCATCCGTTGAGTGCAGTGTCTTCCCAGTTTTTAGATGTCACATCCTCTAAAACCCTCGCTAATTCTTATAGATGCACCGTAGAAAGCATTCTTCTAGGGTGCATCACAACCTGGCATGGAAGTTGTCCTGTCCAAGACCGGAAGATGCTAGGCTGGCCTCGAACTGCTTGAGGTTGAAGAGCCTGTTGTCTGTTCTATAAACGAGTGGGATTCCCTGTGCCAGGCCTTGGCCAGTGAGGTGAAGGATGCCAGTAATAAAGATGGCAAATGGGGTGGACATAATGATACGTAGAAATCTACAGCACATTACAGGCCCTTCGGCCCACAATGTTGTGCCATCCATGTAACCTACTCCGGAGTCTGCCTATTGCATTGGCCTTCATTTTTCTAAGTTCCATGTACCTCTCTAAGAGGATCTTAAAAGATTTTATTGTATCCGCTTCCACCACTGTTGCCGGCTGTGCATTCCACACACTCACCAGTCTCTGTGTAAAACTTACCCCTGACATCCCCAGTGTCTATTTCCAAGCACTTTAAAACTATGTCCCCTCATGCTAGCCATTACAGCCCTGGGAAAAAGCCTCTGACTATCCACACGATCAATGCCTCTCACCATCTTATACACCTCTATCAGGTCACCTCCCGTCCTCCTTCACTCCAAGGAGAAAAGGCCGAGTTCACTCAACCTATTCTCATAAGCCATGCTCCCCAATCCAGGCAACAGCCTTGTAAATCTCCTTTGCACCCTTTCTATGGTTTCCACATCCTTCCTGTAGTGAGGCGACCAGATATAGTCCTGCTTGACTCCTGTCTTTATAGTGAAGGGTTCTGATCCAGTGCCTCTGTTAGTGAGTACTGTGGCTGACGTGCCATCACATAGTAACCTTAGTATTTGTAAGTACTTGTCAGGGAAACCACGCCTTGATAGTTTTTAAAAAAAATTTATTCATTTACCGCAAGTGGGTGTTGCCCGCTAAGCCAGCATTTATTACCCATCCCTAGTTGCCCTTGAGAAGGTGGTGACGAGCTGCCCTCCTGAACTGCGGCAGTGCCCGAGGTGTAGGTTCACCCACGGTGCTGTTCGGGAGGGAATTCCATGATCTTGAACCCGTGACAGTGAAGGAACGGCGACACGTTCCCAAGTCAGGAGGGTGAGTGACTGGGGGGGGGGGATTTCCAAGTGGGGGTGTTCCCGGGTATCTGCTGTTCTCGTCCTTCTAGATAGTCGTGGTCGTGGGGTCTGGAAGGTGCTGCCTTGGGAACTTCGGTGTGTTGTCGCAGTGCATCTTGTAGATAGTACACACTGTGGCAACTGTCTGTCGATGGTGGGGGGATTGGATGCTTGAGGAAGGGGTACCAATCGAGTGGGCTGCCTCGTACTGGATGGTGTCAAGCTTCTTGAGTGTTGATGGAGCTGCACTCATCCAGGTGAGTGGCGAGTATTCCATTACACTCCTGACCTGAGCCTTGTCGATGGTGGACAGGCTTTGGGGAGTCAGGAGGTGAGTTACACGCTGCAGGATTCCTAGCCTTTGTCTTGCTCTGGTAGCCACGGTGTTTATGTGGTGAGGCCATTTCAGGTTCCTGTCAACGGCAACCCCCAGGACGGTGATAGTACATGCCAGGGAACGTCGCTGTCTACTGTATTAAATGCCCTTGTTATATCTATGAAAGCCAAGTATAAGTATTGCCCTTAGACGTGGCAATTAAAACTCAGGGTGTGCTCTATTTCATCTGTTTCATTTGTACCTGTGTTTATGTTTATTTTGAGGATAATATGGGGAGAGCATGCAGTCTCCTTGTGACCACATGGGCTTCCTCCAGCTTGTCAGGAAATGCAGAGGAGGCTTGAGCCAAATGCAGAGCAGCAGGGATGATATAGCGGTGAGCGATAACTTTAATAATAAACTGGAAAATAACAAGCCAAGAGGTGGGTGTGTGGGGGGGGGGGGAACATGGGAGAACCGATATACTTAACACGGCCAGTCAACGGGGTAACTGCAGGCTAGGAGCAACTGGCTGAGGCTGGCTGGTTTTGTACGTGAGAACAAGGGCGGGCAAGAGCTGGGTTTAAATAGGTTGCAGGTCACGAGTTGGAAACCGAGCGGCAGGTGACTCCTGTTAGGCGGGTGGAGACTGGGAGGAGCGGGCATGTGCAGACCTGACAGGACACCACTGCAACCCCAGTGGCCGTCCAGTGACGGCCCAGGACGACCTGCACGGGTCCAGTGGAACTCTTTGATGGCGGAAGATGCAAAATGTAACTGGACGGTCTTCCAAGATCTTTGCTCCAAGCCGTACCCTTCCCAGTCAACCAGGCTCTACACACACTGTCCACGACGATGATAATCCATCGGCAACTAACCATACATCCTGGGCCACTCTCCACCATCCCTGGTTCCAGTGGTGCAGCCTCAGGTGCGTTGAGTGGGGTCCATGGACAACGGGCTTGGGGCAGGACACGTTGGAGGGTCAGTTTAATACTGAGGGGACGCTGGCAGCTGGAGACTGGTCACCCATGGCGATGGGTAATCTTGAAGTGACCAATGAACCAGGGTGAGAGCTTGCGGGAGTCGACGCGGGGGAGTAGATTTAGGACAGAGATGAGGAGGAACTGTCTTTTCCCCAGAGAGTGGTGAATCCGTGGAGTTCTCTCCCCAATGAGGCTACCTCAGTAAATATATTTAAGACCAGGCTGGATAGACTTTTGCATAGTAGGGGGAAAAAGGCAGGTAGGGGGAGATCAGTCCGTGGCCAGATCAGCCATGATCTTACTGAATGGCGGAGCAGGCTCGACGGGCCAGATGGCCGACTCCTGCTCCTGTTTGTTATGTTCTTAATGTAATGGCTTCTCTGTAATGTTCTCAGCCGAGGTAACCGTTCCTCCGTAGCAGCAATGTTTGGGTTGTGTCTGGAGATAGCAGGACCGTGGTATGCATGTCAGCCAATCAGGAATTTGTTGCTCTGTCTTGTGAATCTGAAAGGAGATTTCACGGGCTTTTGCCAGGGAGAGATGAGGAGAGAAGACGCGAATGGAAAGATTTGGTGGACTGCCGGAAGGGGTGGACTTGGAGCGAGAGTCCGAAGGGCAGTGACGATCGGAGGATATCAGTGAGGTCCAGCTTTGTGCAACGGACTGTTCAATAAGATTGGACCCTTTTTTTTTCTTTTTTTTTCATTTCTTTACTGAAAAGCCTAGGCGAATGTAGGGATGACTTGCAGCGGACTGAAAAACTTGAGAAGGTAGATATTAAGAAAGAGGATGTGCTGGAGCTTTTGGAAAGCATCAGGTTGAATAACCGTGACCAGACGAGATGTACCCCAGGCTACTGTGGGAGGTGAGGGAGGAGATTGCTGAGCCTCTGGCGATGATCTTTGCATCATCAATGAGGATGGGAGAGGTTCCGGAGGATTGGAGAGTTGCGAATGTTGTTCCTTTATTCAAGAAAGGGAGTAGAGATATCCCAGGATATTATAGACCAGTGAGTCTTACTTCAGTGGTTGGTAAGTTGATGGAGAAGATCCTGAGAGGCAGGATTTATGAACATTTGGAGAGGCATAATATGATTAGGAATAGTCAGCATGGCTTTGTCAAAAGCAGGTTGTGCCTTACATCCTGATTGAATTCTTTGTGGATGTGACCAAGCACATTGATGAAGGTAGAGCCATAGATATAGTGTATATGGACTTCAGCAAGGCATTTGATAAGGTACCCCATGCAAGGCTTATTGAGAAAGTAAGGAGGCATGGGATGCAAGGGGACATTGCTTTGTGGATCCAGAACTGGCTTGCCCACAGAAGGCAAAGAGTGGTTGTCAGCGGTGGTCGTGGAGGCGGATACGATAGGGTCTTTGAAGAGACTCCTGGACAGGTACATGGACCTTAGATATATAGAGGACTATGTGTAAAGCCTAGGTAGTTCTAAGGTAGGGACATGCTCGGCACAGCTTTGGGGGCCGGAGGGCCTGTATTGTGCTGAATGATTTCTACGTTCTACGTTCTATAGTCAAAGTAAGAATTATAAAACTCAATCCTTTAATCGCATATTGCGTACTGTTTGTTATTTCATGGTACTGATTTGTAACAGGGGACACATCGCGCAGGATCCACCCAAACAAGATTTCTAAAGTCTGGCCGGGCCGGGGGTTATCACCCCATATATTAAGCCGTTAGCTGAAGCCAGTGTTACATGATGATGTGCAGAGGCAGACAGCCAGACATGGGACCCAGGCAGGAGTGGTCTGGATGGGTGCTGATGCCAGCTAGCCTGGTGGCAGTTGGCAACTTGGACCGCCCATCTGTGCCCTCTTCCTGAGTCATTCATGTGGTGATGGCGATGGACTTTAGCAAGACTGCTCCCTGTTACTATTGATGGTGAGGACGTGGATGTGGTGAGGACCTACAGGTACCTGGGGGGTGCACCTGGATGACAGACTTGAGTGGAGCACCAACACAGAGGCCGTGTACAAGAAGGGCCAGAGTCGCCTCGACTCCCCGAGGAGACTGAGACCCTTTGGAGTGTGCAGGCCTCTCCTTCACACGTTCTACCAGTCTGTTGTCACCAGTACAATCTTCTATGGGGTGGTGAGCTGGGGCAATGGCATCAACATGGGTGATGCCAACAGGCTCAATAAACTGATTAGAAAGGCTGGCTCTGTTACAGGAGTCAAACTGGACACACTGGAGTCTGTGATAGAACAAAGGACCCTCCGGAAAACTCTGGCAATTCCGGACAATGTCTCTCACCCTCTGCGTGCCGCCTTGGCCGAACGGAGGAGCACTTTCAGTAACAGACTGAGACAACTGCGCTGCTCCAAAGAGCGATAAATGAGGTCATTCTTACCCTCGGCCATTAGGCTCCATAATGAGTCAACCTATAGCCGGGGAAGTGATGACCCCCTGCTCTTAGACTGTTTTGGTAACTTATTTTTTATTCTTTCGAGCTCTCTTCTAATATTTGTGTATCTGTGCACTTGTAATGCTACTGTGACTGTAATTTCCTTTGGGATCAATAAAGTATCTATCTGTCTATGTGCCTGGATGGCTGGAGATAGGTGAGAAGTGGGCCCACTGGAGCGTCTCAGAGAACACAGCCACTGGAACATACACGTGAGACCATAAGACCATAAGATGTCGGAGCAGAATTTGTCCATTTGACCCATGACGTCTGCTCCGCCGTTCAATCATGGCTGGTCTGTTATTTTCCCCTCTCCTCAGCCCCACTCCCCAGCCTTCTTCCCGTAACCTTTGACACTGTGGCCAATCAAGAACCTATCAGTCTCCACCTTAAATACACTCAACGACCTGGCCTCCATAGCTGCCTGTGGTAACAAATAACACAAATTCACCATCCTCTGGATAAAGAAATTTCTCTGCATCTCTGTTTGAAATGGACGCCCCTCTATCCTGAGGCTGTGCTCTCTTGTCCTCGACTCCCCCACCACAGCCAACATCCTTTCCACATCTACTCGGTCTAGGCCGTTCAGCATTCAGAAGTTTTCAATGAGGTTCCCCCTCATCCTTCTAAAATCCAGCAAAAACCGACCCAGAACTATTAAACGTTCCTCGTATGATAATCCTTTCATTCCTGGAATCATCCTTGTGAACTTCCTCTGAACCCTCTCCAACATCAGCACATCTTTTCCGGGATGAGGGTCCGAAAACTGTTCACAATACTCAAGGTGAGGCCTCAGCATCACATCCCTGCTCTTGTATTCTAGACCTCTTGAAATGAATGGCATTTGCCTTCCTCACCACCGACTCAACCTGCAAATTAACCTTTGGGGTGTTCTGCACAAGGACTCCCAAGTCCCTTGGTATCTCAGATTTTTGGATTTTCTGCCATTTAGAAAATAGTCTGGACATTTATTTCTTCTAGCAAACTGCATGACTCTGCATTTTCCAACATTGTATTTCATTTGCCACTTTCTTGCCCATTCTCCCAATCTGTTAGCTGTCCTGTTTCCTCAGTACTACCTGCCCCTCCACCAATCTTCATATCATCTGAAAATTTGGCAACAGAGCCATCTATTCCATCATCTAAATCGTTGATATACAGCATAAAAAGAAGCGGTCCCAACACCAATCCCTGCAAGAACACCACTAGTCACTGGCAGCCAACCAGAGAATAGAAAGGGATCCTTTTATTCCCACTCACTGCCTCCTACCAATCAGCCAATGCTCCAACCATACCAGTGACTTTCCTGGGATACCATGGGCTCTTAACTTGACAAGCAGCCTCCTGTGTAGCACCTTGTTCAAGGCCTTCTGAAAATCCAAATGTACAACATATACTGCATCCCCTTTATCTATCCTACTTGTAATCTCCTCAAAGAATTCCACCAGGTTCATCAGGCAAGGATTTCCCTTAAGGAAACCATGCTGACTTTGTGCTACCTTGTCCTGTGACTCTAAGTACTCCATAACCTCATCCTTAACAATTGACTCCGACATCTTCCTAACCACTAAGGTCAGGCTTAATGGTCTATAATTTCCTTTCTGATGCCTTTCTCCTTTCTTAAAGAGAGGAGTGAGGTTTATAATTTTCTCGTCCTCCAGAACCATGCAAGAATCCAATCCAATGATTCTTGAAAGATCATTACTAATGCCTCCACAGTCTCTACCACTACCTCTTTCAGAACCCTAGGGTGCAGTTCATCTGGTCCAGGTGACTTATGTGCCCTCAGGTCTTTCAGCTTTTTGAGCACCTTCTCCCTTGTAATAGTAACTGCACCCACTTCTCTTCCCTCCCACCCTTCAACACCCGGCACACCGCTGGCATCTTCCGGAGTGAAGACTGATCCAAAATACTCGTTCAGTTCATCTGCCATCTCCTTGTCCCCCATCGTTATTTCTCCGACCTCATTTTCTAGAGGTCCTATATCCGCTCTCATCTCGCTTTTATTTTTCATGTACTTGAGAAACTTTTACTACCCACTTTGATATTGTTTGCTAGCTTGCTTTCATCTTTTCCCTCCTAATGATTATTTTAGTTGCTCTCTGTAGGTTTTTAAAAGCTTCCCAGTCCACTATCCTCCAACTAACTCTTGCTTTGTTGTCTGCCCTCTCTTTTGCTTTTACATTGGCTTTGACTTCCCTTATCAGCCACATTTGTACTATTTTGCCATTTGAGTGTTGGTTTGTTTTTGGAGTACATCTACCCTGCACCCTCCTCATTTCCCCCCCCCCAGAAACTTGAGCCATTGCTGCTCTGCTGTATTCCCTGCCAGCATCTCCTCCCTTGGGTCATCTCCTCTCTCTTACCATGGTAATTTCCTTTACCCCACTGAAATACTGCTACGTCGGACTTCCCCTGCTCCCTGGCAAATTTCATGTTGAACTCAATCATATTGTGATCACTGTCTCCTAAGGGTTCCTTTACCTTAAGCTCCCTAATCACCTCCAGTTCATTATATAACACCCGATCCAGTGTAGGTGATCCCCTAGTAGGCTCAATGACAAGCTGCTCTAAAAAAGCCATCGCGTCGGCATTCAACAAATTCAGTCTCTTGAGATCCATTTCCAACTTGATTTTCCTAATACCCCTGCATGTTTTCTATTTCCTGTTGTAATCTGTGGTCCACATCCCATCTACAGTTGTGAGGCCTGCGTAGAACTGCCATCAGAGTCTTTTTAACCTTGCGGTTTCTTAACTCAACCCACAAGGATTCAACACTTTCCCACTCTACGTCACATCTTCCTAATGATGTGATGTCTGCTGTTCTTTACCAGCAGAGCCTCAGCAATTTACCCAGAGCTAACACCTCTTCCGAGCCGTTGAGCCAAAGCGTGACACTTCCACTCTCGCCACTGGCCCACTCCAACAATGGCCGCTCTGCTCATCTCTCCTGTACTTTCATTGACCCCTCTGTGTGCTGCTCCCACTGCTGATTCGGCCACTGGAATGACACCGAATGACTGCAAAGCTCCCCTTTTAAACGTGCTGCTGAACCGCGAGAGCCTCCTCTCTGCGCTGCCGCCGATTGGCCGGCTGGAATAATGGTAATGGATAAGTCGTGGTACTCTGGTGTGTCGAGGGCCTCCTCTGTTTCCATGCATTTGCAGGGAGAAGTCCGCTGAGGTCGCGGACAGGTGGCTTGGCCGGTGGGTCCCCAACTCAGTAGCGAGCCGGAGAAGTGAGGGCTGTGAGTGGAGAGGCAGGGGTGACAGGAGTGCCCGGGTGAACCGATGAGGAGGAATTGGATGGACTTGCGGTGGGCGCTCTGACCATCCCAGGCCCCAAGGGGACATCTGTCAATGGCCGTGTCACAGAAAGGGTGAGAGATGGGCTTGGTAGGGAGTCCAAGCTACACACACACACACACACACACACACCCTCACACACACACACACACACACACACACTCACACTCACACACACACACACACACACACACACACACACACACACACACACACACACACACACACACACACACACACACACACACACACACACACACTCCCATCTAAAAGTTGCCCGCTGTTCCAGAATCCACCAGAGCCTCCGGTGCAGGTAAAGTCATTGGGGTCTTGTGGAGGACAGAGACAGAGAGCAGGGCTATGGTGCTGAACTGAATTAAATGACTTTATTTCTTACATCCTTCACGTACATAAGGAGTAAAAACCTTTACGTTACGTCTCCGTCTGAATGTGCCATGTGCAATCATAGTAATTTATAATAAACAGAACAGTTGATGTAATACAGAGTACACTCAAGTCAGCGTGAGTTCATCAGTCTGATGGCCTGGTGGAAGAAGCTGTCCCAGAGCCTGTTGGTCCTGGCTTTTATGCTGCGGTACCGTTTCCCGGATGGTAGCAGCTGGAATAGATTGTGGTTGAGAGAGCTCAGGTCCCCAGTGATCCTCCGGTCCCTTTTTACACACCTGTCCTTGTAAATGTCCTGAATCATGGGAAGTTCACAACTGCAGATGTGCTGAGCTGTCCGCACCAGAGCCCTGATTGAGGGAAGTACAGTTCCCAGACCAGGCAGTGATGCAGCCAGTCAGGATGCTCTCAATCGTGCCCCCTGTAGAAAAGTCCTTAGGATCTGGGGGCCCATACCGAACTTCCTCAACCGTCTGAGGTGAGAGAGGCGCAAGGCTGAGGGGAGCTTACAGGTGCCGTTTCCTGGATGCGGTGGCCATTCGATGTGCGGGTGATCAGTGGCTCCACAGTTGTCTCTCCGGTGACGCTCACGCTCCTGGAGGGTTAAGGGAGCTCTCCAGGGTTCTGGAGGCGCGGATGACGAGGGTCCCGCAGGGGTTGGAATTGTGGCTCTGGCTGACGATCCGGAGGGGGTCATTCCAAACGATGCCAGTCCGTTCGGAAGGCCAGAGCGGTGAGGGCTTTGAGGTCGGAGGGCATCTCCCGGCTACACAACCTGCCTTTCAAGTGCCCCGAGAGGCCGCGACGGTAACGAGCCAGCAGTGCTTCCTCATCCCAGCGGCGCTCCACCGCGAAGGTCCTGAATTCCGCGGCGTAATCCAGCACCGAGCGCGAGCTTGACGCAGCTGAAGTGGACAATCTGCTGCACCCCCACCCCCCCCACCGCCTTCACTTCCGCTTCCCGGATGCTCCAGAATCCAGCGGCGAGTTCCTCGTTTATTGCTAATGGCGAGTTGATTGTCTCAGGTAGCAGCAGCCCAAGTTAGAGCTCACACGGTCAAGGCAGAGATGGTGAAGGCAATCTTGGCCAGGTCCAGGAATGGCTGGACCTCGAAGTGTAAAATGCACTGGGGCAGGGGGTCGCAGCTTCGGGCTGGGGATCAGTCACCGGAATCAGGGGTCCCGAGGGAGGAGATCGACTCTTGCGGGGTTTGCTGTATGGTGGGGGTGGGGGGGGCGGAGAGTTGGTTGAGAGTGGAGAGCAGGTGGTCGGTGGTTTCCTGCTGCTTCTGGGTCTTGGGCTCGTGTTGACCGGTGACTTACTTTCGGCAGGCGTACTCTGCCGGGTCAGTCGTGGGTTCATTCACGCCGTCAGAAATCGTAGGGGAGGCTTGACCCAAACGCAGAGCAGCGGGGATGACTTAGCGGTGAGCAATAAATCTAATCCAGCCGGCTGCATCAGCGCTGGACTTCGGGGCGAGAGGTCCCGAGTTCGAACCCGGCCGGCTGCCTTGCACGCTCTCCATCCGTGCTGGGTTGAGCGACTCGGCCTCGTTTAAAAGAAAACAACCTGGAGAGGGATGGGCTCCGCTAGGTTTCAGATGCTAAAGAAACGCCGTACGATGAGCAATCACCAAAAAAAAGATCGATGCAAAAAGCTTGTCATGACGGCGCCCCGACGACTCCACCGGGCGTCAAGAGCAGAAAAAAATTAATTTAATAATAAATGGCAAAATAATGAGCCATGAGGTGCCGCACGACAAGAGAAAACGGATACTAAACACAACGAGGCAACAAGGTTGGAGCAACTGGTTGAGGTGCACTTCGTTTGAGTGAACAAGGACTGTGGACGAGAGCTGGGTTCAAATAGGCTGCAGGTGATGAGTTGGAAATGAGTGTGTAGAGTAAGTGACTGCTGTGAGCTCAGTGGAGTCTGCAATTACTCCAGCTTCCTCCCACAGTCTAAAGATGTACAGCTCGTTCATTCGTTGGGTTAGTTGTTGGCAAACTGTGGTGACGCTGGAAACAGAGAGGCACTGCGGGATATGCAGACACAATTCTTGGTGATTTGGTTTGACGCGATCGACATGTTTCACAGTATGCTTCCATGTTGATGTGACAAATAAAGCCGATCTTCACCTTTACCTTTCAATGTCTCCAATCCAAGCTGCCTACAGAGCTGCTGCAAGTAAGTTTTTCAAACTACCTTTACGTACGTGCACCTGCGCAGATGATGGCAAAGTCAGCGACGAACTTGACCAAATTCATATGTCGAGGGAGTGTTCACAGCGTAACTCTGGGCAGATCAGATTCGTGAAGCAGGAAGGTGGAAGGGGGGGGGGGGAGAATGTTGGAGAGAATAAATAGTGAGGGTGAGAGGTGTGTAAGATGATGAGGGGCATTGATTGTGTTGATAGTCAGAGGCTTTTTCCCAGGGCTGAAATGGCTAGCATGAGAGGGCACAGTTTTAAGGTGCTTGGGAGCAGGTACAGGGGAGATGACAGGGATGTTTCTTTTACGTAGGGATTGGTGAGTGCGTGGAACGGGCTGCCGGCTACGGTGGTGGAGGCGGATATGATAGGGTCTTTTAAGAGACTCCTGGGTAGGTACATGGAGCTCAGAAAAACAGTTGATCTCTTTTGATCTCTCTTATGTTCTCTTATATTTCTTACACTCCTCAAAATACCTCTTCTGATTCTAAATACCTATATCTGATATTCCACTCTTTCCTTTTAAACCAGGGCTCACCTATTCACCAATGCTCCCTAAACCTGTTAGCCTTGCCTTTTTATTTTAATGTGAACACACAGATTCTGTACTCTCCATATTTCACTTTTGAAGGCCACCTACTTACCAGGCATCTCTTGGCTGGAAAACAGCCTTTCCTAACCCACCTCTGACAGATCTCTTCAGATACTGTCAAAATCAGCCTTTCTCCGGTTTAACATCTCAACCTGAGGACCAATTTCCATCAGCTTGGAAAATAATGAGATTGTGATTGCTAGATCCAAACTGTTCCCCTTCACATGCTTCTGTCACCTGCCCACTCTCATTCCTTAAGAGGTGATCCAGGACAGTGCTTTCTAGTCGAGACCCCTATATGTTGATGAGCGAAACATTCCTGAACATATTTGACAAACTATTCAATTCAGTCCTTTTACAATAGACAATAGGTGCAGAAGTATACCATTCAGCCCTTCGAGCCTGCACCGCCATTTTGAGATCATGGCTGATCATCTACTATCAATACCCGGTTCCTGCCTTGTCCCCATATCCCTTGATTCCCTATCCATAAGATACCTATCTAGCTCCTTTTTGAAAGCATCCAGAGAATTGGCCTCCACTACCTTCCGAGGCAGTGCATTCCAGACCCCCACAGCACTCTGGCAGAAGAAGTTTTTCCTTAACTCTGTCCTAAATGACCTACCCCTTATTCTCAAATCATGCCCTCTGGTACTGGACTCTCCCAGCATCTGGAACATATTTCCTGCCTCTATCTTGTCCAATCCCTTAATAATCTTATATGTTTCAATCAGATCCCCTCTCAATCTCCTTAATTCCAGTGTGTACAAGCCCAGTCTCTCTAACCTCTCTGTGTAAGACAGTCCAGACATCCCAGGAATTAACCTCGTGAATCTACGCTGCACTTCCTCTACAGCCAGGATGTCCTTCCTTAACCCTGGAGACCAAAACTGTACACACTACTCCAGGTGTGGTCTCACCAGGGCTCTGTACAAATGCAAGAGGATTTCCTTGCTCTTGTACTCAATTCCCTTTGTAATAAAGGCCAACATTCCATTAGCCTTCTTCACTGCCTGCTGAACTTGCTCATTCACCTTCAGTGACTGATGAACAAGGACTCCTAGATCTCTTTGTATTTCTCCCTTACCTAACTCTACACCATTCAGATAATAATCCGCCTTCCTGTTCTTACTCCCAAAGTGGATAACCTCACACTTATTCACGTTAAACATCATCTGCCAAGTATCTGCCCACTCACCCACCCTATCCAAGTCACCCTGAATTCTCCTAACATCCTCATCACATGTCACACTGCCACCCAGCTTAGTATCATCAGCAAATTTGCCGATGTTATTCTCAATGCCTTCATCTAAATCGTTGACGTAAATGGTCCCAATACCGAGCCCTGTGGCACCCCACTAGTCACCATCTGCCATTCCGAGAAACACCCATTCACCGCTACCCTTTGCTTTCTATCCGCCAACCAGTTTTCTATCCATGTCAATGTCTTCCCCCCGATGCCCTGAGCTTTGATTTTACCCACCAATCTCCTATGTGGGACCTTATCAAATGCCTTCTGAAAATCGAGGTACACTACATCCACTGGATCTCCCCCGTCTAACTTCCTGGTTACCTCCTCGAAAAACTCCAACAATATGTGCGAAGTTAAAACCATCTTCTATTACAACCTGCATTTCTTGCGACCGTTTGTTATCTCAAAAAATTTGCTCCTCAAAATTTTGCTATTGGTAGGTCTATAATATAGTACCATTAATGTGATCACCCCCCTTTCCCCTCACTTCCACTTCATTGCTTCCATAGACAAGCCCTCCAACAAGTCTTCACTGAGTATAGCCATGATATTTTCTCTGATGATTAATGCCACCCATGCCCCATTAGTACCTCCCCCTTTATCATGTCTAAAGCATTAGAACCCCAGATCTCTGAGCTGCCAGTCCTAGCCCTCCTGCAACAAAGTCTCACTAATGACGACATCAGAATTCAATCTGCTGATCCATGCACTAGGTTCATCTGCTTTTCCTGCAATATACCTTTGCTTCGGAATAGACACAGCTCAGAACATTAATCCCACCACCGTCAAGATTTCAATTTCTCGTCTTTGCTTGAGGCTTAAGACGATCTTTCCCTACATTCACTCCACTTGCTGTCCCGACAAGCCAGTTCCCACTCACACCCCCTCCCCTCCCAGAGCAGCTCTATCAAACCTTCCAGCAAGGGTATTGGCCCCTGTCAGGTTACGTTGCACGCTGTCCCATCTGTCCTGGAGCAGAGACCAATGGCCCAAAGACCTGAAAGCTTTCATACCTACACCATCTGCTTAGCCATGTGTAAAACTGCACTATTTCGGTCTCACCAGCATGTGGCATGGGTAGCAATCCTGAGGTCACAATACTGGAGCTTCTGACTTTTAACCGAGCACTTCACTCCCTGAAATCACTTTGCAGGACCTCCTCTCCTCTGCCTATGTCCTAGGTACCAATGTGGAACATGACCTTTGGCTATTCACCCTCTCACTTAAGAATGCCATAGACTCATCTGCGGTGTCTCTGACCCTGGCATCTGGGAGCCAATGTACCATCCTTTAGAAACATAGAAAACCGGGTTCCGGTGATGTCATCGTCGAGAATGGCAGCTTAAGTCACTAGCTCCTCCGGAAAAATGCGTTTTAAGACCCGTTAACTCATCAAATATAATATTTTTCGAAATATATTTGAACTGAAAAGAGGGGCAAGAATGGGGAGAAGAAATGGAAATAGAAAAAGCGACACTGCGGAGCCTGCGTCCCAGAGGAGTGCAGCGAGTGGCTCTCCTACCCGACCGCGTGCTAGCGAGGTGGATGCTGGGCCTTGTTCAGGCGAAGCGGCAAATGTCTTCGAAGTCCTGAAAGAAATAATAGAGGACCAGAAAGATATAAAGCAGCAGCTCAGTGATATTAAGGCAGAGCTTGCCAGCGTCAATCAATAAATAGCGGTGGCAGAGACTCGAATCGAGAAGGTGGAAGATCGCGTTCAAAACGTGGAACAGATACTGAGTAAGACAATAAAAATATTAAATCATCAAGAGGGTAAACTGCTTGACCTGGAGGGAAGATCACGGCGGAAAAATATCAGAATCTACAACAACGGAGTTTGTCGGAAAGTTACTGTGGGATGCGCTGGATCTTCCCTCGGCTATGAAGCTGGAAGTCGAAAGAGCCCACCGCGCGCTCGTCCCGAAACCTACCCAGGATAGAAAGCCACGCTCGATAATAATTAAATTTCTTCGGTCCAGCACCAAGGCGGAGATTCTACGAATGGCCTGGGGTAAGAAGAGAGTGTTTTTCGATGGTAAATTAATATATTTTGACCAACATTACCCCCCCCCGTGGTCCTGCAGAAACACAATACTCTGAGGTAAAGAGAGTACTAAAGCAAAAAAAGATTAAATTTCAAACACCGTACCCTGCTAAACTTCGAGTGTTTTATGACAACGGGACGTGGTTGTACCAGACAGTGGAAGAGGTGACTCCAGACCTGAAGGACAGAGGGCTGGCCGTCAGCGTGATCAAATCGAGGGAAAGCCTGACTGAGGAATTATCCCGCTCCGCTTGGGAAATAGTGCGAGAAACGAGAAGGCAGGAGATGGGAGGAAGCCGAGAGAAACATATCAGGAAGAGACCGGGAGTTTCCCAAAGACAGTCCTCACCCACTTCAGAAGAGCCGTAAGGTTTGGCTAACTTTAAAAATGTTGAGAAGCTAAACGGAAGCAAAAGTACACGGTGATATACCTATCTCGAGAAATACTTATTATAATGTGGATTTTATATTACTTAGTTGTTATTCTTTATTCGCCCACTTACTCCTTTTTCCCCATGAAAATGAGAATATATATATGTGTATGTATTGTGTGTGTGTGTGTGTGTGTGTGTGTGTGTATACATACATATATACATATACGTGTATGCATATATAGGAGGAGTACACAGGGAACTCTTTTCTGTGTAATGGATTTGTTCACTGACTTTTATGAACACTGCAATGGGGGCCCTCAACTCACAAGTAGGAAGGGGTTATCCCCCACAGCTAGACATTTCCTCCAGCTCAACGCAGGGTCATCTACCAGAGACCTCAGCCTTGGAATCACACGTTCGTTGCCATTTTTGTTATTATTAGCGTTTCTTGGTTCTTATTTGTTCAGGGAGTAGATCGATTAAGTTTTATTCTAATTTCAATGGTACATTGACAGATAAATACAGATGACTAAGGACAAGGTAAAATTCATTTCTTTTAATGTCAATGGGCTATTAAATCCAATCAAACGTAACAGAATTTTATCCAATTTGGAACAATTTGATTCATACTGGGAAAAATGGTTTAACTACATAATGCCTCATAGGCCTGATTTTATTCTCACAAATCAATGAATCTGTTGTAAAAAAGATCACTCCCTACTTGTACATAGTTCTTTCCTTTTGCTTGTTTTTTCTTTCCACTCTTTTCTATAAGTGTATACCTCAGATAAATACTTTGTGCAGATTTGTGATATATATGATTATATGATATATATGTACAATGTCTGAAATACATCTTATGGAAATGTTTGTTTGATGATGAACTTCAAATTAAAAAATAAATTACAAAAAAAAACATAGAAAACTTACAGAACAATACAGGTCCTTCAGCCCACAAAGTTGTGCCGAACATGTCCCTACCTTAGAAATTACTGGGCTTACCTATAGTCCCCTATTTTACTAAGCTCCATGTCCCTATTTAAAAGCCTCTTAAAAGACCCTATCGTATCTGCCTCCACCACCATTGCCGACAGCCCATTCCATGCACTCATCACTCTCTGAGTGAAACATTTACCCCTGACATCTCCTCTGTACTCACTCCCAAGTGCCTTAAACCTGTGTCCTCTTGTGGCAAACATTTCAACCCTGGGAAAAAGCCTCTGACTATCCACATGATCAATGCTTCTCATCATCTTGTACACCTCTATCAGGTCACCTCTCATCCTCCGTCGCTCCAAGGAGAAAAGGCCGAGTTCACTCAACCTATTCTCATAATGCATGCTCCCCAATCCAGGCAACATCCTTGTAAATCTCCTCTGCACCCTTTCTATGGCTTCCACATCCTTCCTGTAGTGATGCAACCAGAAATGAGCACAGTACTCCAAGTGGGGTCTGACCAGGGTCCTATATAGCTGCAACATTACCTTTTGGCTCCTAAATTCAATTCCACAATTGATGAAGGCCAATACACCGTATGCCTTCTTAACCACAGAGTTAACCTGCGCAGCTGCTTTGAGCGTCCTATGGACTTGGAACTCAAGATCCCTCTGATCCTCCACATTGCCAAGAGTCTTACCATTAATACTATATTCTGCCATTATATTTGACCTACCAAAATGAACCACCTCACACTTATCTGGGTTGAACTCCATCTGCCACTTCTCAGCCCAGTTTTGCATCCTATCGATGTCCTGCTGTAACCTCTGAGAGAACCTTCACATTATTCACAACACCTCCAACCTTTGTGTCATCAGCAAACTTACTAAACCATCCCTCCACTTCCTCATCCAGGTCATTTATAAAAATCACAAAGAGTAGGGGTCCCAGAACTGATCCCTGAGGCACACCACTGGTCACTGACCTCCATACAGAGTATGACCTGTCTACAACCACTCTCTGCCTTCTGTGGCCAAACCAGTTCTGGATCCACAAAGCAATGTACCCTTGGATCCCATGCCTCCTTACTTTCTCAATAAGCCTTGCATGGGGTAACTTATCAAATGCCTTGCTGAAACCCATATACACTACATCTACAGCTCTACCTTCATCAATGTGTTTAGTCACATCCTCAAAAAATTCAATCAGCCTCGTAAGGCATGACCTGCCCTTCACAAAGCCATGCTGGCTACTCCTAATCATATTATACCTCTCCAAATGTTCATAATTCCTGCCTCTCAGGATCTTCTCCATCAACTTATCAACCACTGAGATAAGATTCACTAGTCTATAATTTCCTGGGGTATCTCTACTCCCTTTCTTGAATAAAGGAACAACATCTGCAACCCTCCAATCCTCCGGAACCTCTTGCATCCTCATTGATGATGCAAAGATCATCGCCAGAGGCACAGCAATCTCCTCCCTCACCTCCCATAGTAGCCTGGGGTACATTTCGTCTGGTCCTGGCGACTTATCCAACTTGATTCTTTCAAAAATCTCCAGCACATCCTCTTTTTTAATATCTACATGCTCAAGCTTTTCAGTCTGCAGCAAGTCATCACTACAATCACCAAGATCCTTTTCCATAGTGAATACTGAAGTAAAGTATTCATTAAGTACCTCTGCTATTTCCTCCTGTTCCATACACACTTTCCCACTGTCACACTTGATAGGTCCTATTCTTTCACATCTTATCCTCTTGCTCTTCACATATTTGTAGAATGCCTTTGGGGATTTCTTTAATCCTGCCCACCAAGGCCTTCTCATGGCCCCTTCTGGCTCTCCTAATTTCCTTCTTAAGCTCCTTCCTAGTAGCATTATAATCTTCTAGATCTCTAACATTACCTAGCTCTCTGAACCTTTTGTAAGCTTTTCTTTTCTTCTTGACTAGATTTATTGCAGCCTTTGTACACCACGGTTCCTGTACCCTACCATAACTTCTCTGTCTCATTGGAATGTACCTATACAGAACTCCACACAAATATCCCCTGAATATTTGCCATATTTCTTCCGTATTTTTCCCTGAGAACATCTGTTTCCAATTTAAGCTTCCAAGTTCCTGCCTGATAGCCTCATAATTCCCCTTACTCCAATTAAACACTTTTCTACCTTGTCTGTTCCTATCTCTGTCCAGTGCTATTATTGTAAAGGAGATAGAATTATGATCAGTCTCCAAAATGCTCACCCACTGAGAGATCTGACACCTGACCAGGTTCATTTCCCAATACCAAATCAAGTACAGCCTCTCCTCTTGTAGGTTTATCTACATATTGTGTCAAGAAACCTTCCTGAATGCACCTAACAAATTCCACCCCATCTAAACCCCTCGCTCTAGAGAGGTGTAAATCGATATTTGGAAAATTAATATCTCCCATTATGACAACTCTGTTATTATTACACCTTTCCAGAATCTGTCTCCCTATCTGCTCCTCGATGTCCCTGTTGCTATTGGGCGGCCTATAAAAAACACCCATTAAAGTTATTGACCCCTTCCTGTTCCTAACTTCCACCCACAGAGACTCCGTAGACAATCCCTCCATGGCATCCACCTTTTCTGCAGCCATGACATTATCTCTGATCAACAGTGCCACGCCCCCACCTCTTTTGCCTCTCTCCCTGTCCTTTCTGAAACATCAAAAACCCGGCACTTGAAGTAACCAATCCTGTCCTTGAGCCATCCAAGTCTCTGTAATGGCCACCACAACATATCTCCAAGTACTGATTCACATTCTAAGCTCATCCGCTTTGTTCACAACACTCCTTGCGTTAGACACATCTCAAGCCTTCGGTCTGAGCGCGTCCCTTCTCTATCACCTGCCTATCCTCCCTCTCGCACTGTCTACAAGCTTTCTCCAATTGTGAGCTAACCTCCGCTTCCCCAGTCTCTTCAGTTCGGTTCCAACCCCCCAACAATTCTAGTTTAAACTCTCCCCAGTAGCCCTATCAAACCTCCCCGCCAGGATATTGGTCCCCCTGGGATTCAAGTGCAACCCGTCCTTTTTGTACAGGTCACACCTGCCCCAAAAGATGTCCCAATGATCCAGAAATCTGAATCCCTGCCCCCTGCTCCAATCCCTCAGCCACGCATTTATCCTCCACCTCATCCTTTTCCTATTCTCACTGTCGTGTGGCACAGGCAGTAATCCTGAGATTACTACCTTTACGGTCCTGTTTCTCAACTTCCTTCCTAACTCCCTGTAGTCTTTTTTCACGACCTCTTCCCTTTTCCTACCTATGTCATTGGTACCAATATGTATCATGACCTCTGGCTGTTCTCCGTCCCACTGCAGGATATCTTGGATGCGATCCGAAACATCCCAGACCCTGGCACCTGGGAGGCAAACTACCATCCGAGTTTCTTTCCTGCGTCCACAGAATCGCCTGTCCAACTATAGAGTCCCCTATCACTACTTCCTTCCTCTTCCCTTCCCGACCCCTCTGAGCCACAGGGCCAGACTCTGTGCCAGAGGCACGGCCACTGCCGCTTCCCCCAGGTAGGCTGTCCCTCCCCAACAGTATTCAAACAGGAGTACTTATTGTCAAGGGGTACTCTCGAGTACCTGACTCCTGCCCTTCCCTCTCCTAACCGTGACCCACTTGTCTGTCTCCCGTGGCCCCAGTGTGACTCCTCTCCATCACCTCCTCGCTCTGCCTGACCAGGCGAAGGTCATCGAGCTGCATCTTCAGTTCCCTAACTCGGTCCCTCAGGAGCCGCAGCTCGACACACCAGGTGCAAATACGGCCGTCCGGGAGGCTGGGAGACTCCACATCTGACAGCGAGCACAGAAAACTGGCCTCACACACATACTTCCTACCTCGCCTCGTCCCGCTACCGCCTAAGCCCGCTGAGCCAAAGCCCTGCCACCCCGCTGCCCGCTCGACATGGCTGCCTTCCTTTTAAACCTTTCGCGCTCTACCGGCTGACGTCACGCGCCTGCGCAGTCTCGCCTCCCTTTGACCCGAGCAGTTCAAAAAAAAACTCCCTTCGCTCCGAAAAGTCAGTTCACTCGCAGCCTCCTTGCTCCGAATTATTCTCCTTCTTGTCCACAGAGCTCCGTCTGGTGCCCTGACTAATGGATCTGTCCTGAGCCACAGAGCCAGGTAGTGTCAGACCGGCCAGCTGTGACTTCCCTCTACTAGAACCACCCCCACCAACAACATCCAAAACTTTCCACTTCCCAACGAGAACTGCCGCGCCAGTTCCCTGCTCCGGCTGCCTATCCCATTTTGCCCCCCAGTTACCTGCATCCTGCAACTTGCTGTAGGTGTAAATGCCTCCCTGTAACTCTCGTCAGTCCGTCCCTCAGCGATGAATGACCGATTACAAATGACCAGCAAACCATCCAGCTCCGTCCCTCAGCGATGAATGACTGATTACAAATGACCAGCAAACCATCCAGCTCCGTCCCTCGGTGATGAATGACCGATTACAAATGACCAGCAAACCATCCAGCTCCGTCCCTCGGCGATGAATGACCGATTACAAATGACCAGCAAACCATCCAGCTCCGTCCCTCAGCGATGAATGACCGATTACAAATGACCAGCAAACCATCCAGCTCCGTCCCTCGGCGATGAATGACCGATTACAAATGACCAGCAAACCATCCAGCTCCGTCCCTCAGCGATGAATGACCGATTACAAATGACCAGCAAACCATCCAGCTCCGTCCCTCAGCGATGAATGACCGATTACAACTGACCAGCAAACCATCCAGCTCCGTCCCTCGGCGATGAATGACCGATTACAAATGACCAGCAAACCATCCAGCTCCGTCCCTCAGCGATGAATGACCGATTACAACTGACCAGCAAACCATCCAGCTCCGTCCCTCGGTGATGAATGACCGATTACAACTGACCAGCAAACCATCCAGCTCCGTCCCTCGGCGATGAATGACCGATTACAAATGACCAGCAAACCATCCAGCTCCGTCCCTCGGCGATGAATGACCGATTACAAATGACCAGCAAACCATCCAGCTCCGTCCCTCGGTGATGAATGACCGATTACAAATGACCAGCAAACCATCCAGCTCCGTCCCTCGGTGATGAATGACTGATTACAAATGACCAGCTCCCTAACGCGATCGATATGGAGCCCGGTTCACTTCTCGCAGGTGCAGACATCGGGGACTCTGGACTCCCCGACTCCTACACTCTGCGAGCGGAGCGTATCACTCTCTGCCATTTCCACTGCTCAAACTTCAAAATTAAATCATATGATAGAAAGCACTTCGCCTAAGATTCATCCCAAATACAGCTAATCTACAGGATTTAATATATCTGGGGTGGAAGGCAGGAAAATTGACGACAGCAGGAGAGAACCTTGCAAAGAATTTCAAAAAGTCATAGGGAGCCATCATTCCTAAATACTATTTTCATAATACATACCTACTTAAAAAACTCCCCAAATTCACCTAAAAAAATATCTTTCCTGAACATTCTGTATGGAAGCTTATTGTGATGTACTAAAACTCTACATTTATAAAGATACTATTTTCTGGAAAATAGTTTTATACAGTTTAGTTCCTTCGCACAATGTTGAAATGAAAAAAACTTTGACTCAGCACAGAAACCAAATAATTTTCCACGCTTCTCCAAGAAATATTCCGTATGAATACAATGGATTTTTTTTTACTTGTGAGTGATGGAAATGCAAAAACTCTTCATAAAGATGTGCAACATAAGAATCCCAATAAGACACCCAGGAATGTTCCTCACTACTCTTTGAATGAGTAGAAATTGCCACTGTGCTCGTTATAAATGTATAATCTATGGTCAGTCAGTATTTACAACAATTGTAGTATTTATTCCTTTGATGAAAATCTCCTCAGAAGGATATCTGCCGCTAGTCCAGGAGTTAGATCACCATTGATGACTTTATCTTGTAAACTGGGAATTTGATTCTTGACAGCCGGGTGATTACAGAAACGCTCAGTGATATCCGCTCGGATCATGCTCCACGTCCACACCTTTTGCTGATTTTGTCTTTTTATTTGCAAGTCACCACTCGCAACCACTGTCTTGTGGAATTCTATTTTCTCCCAGAGTTCAGCAAACCCTTCTCCGTACTTTGAAGACACACGCATCACCTGAAAAAGAAAACTTGGCTCACAAATGGATTGTTCTTGTAGACCGCTATGTGAATGAAAAAAAAACAAGTTTCTGGAAAGTGTGAACATTTGTGAATGTTTAATTTGACAGCATCTCAAATAAAGAAACATTCAAATAATTACTTAATGTTACCAACTGTAAATCCAAATCCATACGATCATGTAAATACTGAAATATGGCATTGCGGGTTGGAAAATACAAGTTTTATGATACAGTAATATTTTCAAATTAAACTAATCTTCATCTATGGTAGTGAAATAAAAGAGGACACTTGAAGCATGGGGTGATACTAAAAGAGGATGAAGATTCAGGAATTACAAATAATGTGTTCCATTCAACCTAACTTGGTCTACACTCCATCTTAGACACTCCCTCATTCTTTCCACATCTGTTTCCTCTTCTCTATAACTTATACTGCTGCCTTTTCAAGTACTTGCAATATTATGTATTTTTATTTCAGATTTCTTAACATTGAGTCTTTTAGCTGTCTGTTCCTGGACTACAATACTGGTCTCTACAAAAACATTTATTTTAGACAATAGACAACAGACAATAGGTGCAGAAGTAGACCATTCGGCCCTTCGAGCCTGCACCGCCATTCTGAGATCATGGTTGATCATCTACTATTAATACCCAGTTCCTGCCTTGTCCCCATATCCCTTGATTCCCCTATCCATAAGTGTGGTGAACTACATATACCTGTCTGGACACCCCCCCCCCCCCCCGCTGACTGCTCCTGTGGCTCCTCCCACAGACCCCGGTATAAAGGCGATTGAGGTCTGAGCCCGGCCTCTCAGTCTCCAGGATGTAGTATGGTGGTTACTCACTGCTTGTTCCTTCTTCCAGTCAGTAAAAGCCGATACCTCGCCTTTACGTCTCAGAGTGAGTTATTGATGGTGCATCAATAAGATACCTATCTAGCTCCTTCTTGAAAGCATCCAGAGAATTGGCCTCCACTGCCTTCCGAGGCAGTGCATTCCAGACCCCCACAACTCTCTGGGAGAAGAAGTTTTTCCTTAACTCCGTCCTAAATGACCTACCCCTTATTCTCAAACCATGCCCTCTGGTACTGGACTCTCCCATTTTCTTGACTATTTTACAATTTCTCTTTAAATTTCTGTAAATCATTAGTCTTTTCATCCTACTAGGTTGGATGTGATGAACTTTTTTTCCATGTTGATATTAATAATTAATGGTTATTTATTTTCTCATTGTGTTTATATTATGAACTCTGCAAGTGTCTCCTTTGCCTTTGTGGGGTAACTACATGTAATTTTATAGATGTACTCTGCTGCCTAGAAAAACACAGAGGACTGGAAAAAAATTGGGCTTGTAACTCTAAAATTCCGTGAGTGGAAAGGGAGTATTCTCTGCTATAACACTTTACTGGCTTTTCGGCTATCAAAACAGGAGACAAAGATATATTTCTGTAGAATTTCCACATTCAATGTTAAGTCTATGAGCAGAAAGAGAAGAGGTTTTTGATGTTCATAGGATATTTAAATGTGGGTTTGCCTGATGAATAGATACAAAGGGATTTGGCTTTACTAAGTGAAGTACGTATTAAGCCGAGGATAGTATTTTATGATGCAGAGGACCAGCACACAACCTATTGCCAGCACCCTCATTCTTACAAATTATTGAAGGCTAATAAACTGTACTTGTCCAACTGAAATAAGAATAAAGAAATAGGAAACAAAAATGTCTTAGTCATCACATTTTTTTTTCATTTCATAGACCTTGCTGGGTTGATATTGGAAGCTTTGAAAATAAGTGAACAACCCATTGGTCTGACTTTATATATAAAGCAGCAATTTAGGGCCCAGACAAGTTATTTGAGTTAATCAAGAGTAAAAATGACGTTTTTAGAACAAAACGCAAATTTTGTTTTTGCCAACATTAATGTGTAGTGAATCCATGATCAAGTTACATAATGTACAAGTGTTCAAAAAGAACAGACCTAAATGGATTACAGTCTACACTAGGTGGCCACTTTATTAGGAACAGGAGTGCAACGCGGTGCGGTCTTCTGCTGCTACAGCCCATCCACTTCAAGGTTCAATGTGTTGTGCGTTGAGAGGTTGAAATGCATGGTTAGGAGTCCATCGCCTTCCTGTCAGCTTGAACCAATATGGCCGTTCGCCTTTGACCTCTCAGTAACAAGGCAGATTTGCCTACAGAACTATTGCTGATTAGATGTTCTTTATTTTTCGCACCATTCTCTGTAAATTCTGGAGACTGAAAATTCCAGATCACCAGTTTCTGAGATACTCGAACCATCCCATCTGGCACCAACAATCATTCCACGGTCAAAGTCACTGCGATCACACGTCAGACCGCACTTGGAGTACTGTGCTCAGTTCTGGTCGCCTCACTACAGGAAGGGTGTGGAAACCATAAAAAGGGTGCAGAGGAGATTTACAAGGATGTTGCCTGGATTGGAGAGCATGCCATATGAGAGTAGGTTGAGTGACAGAGGTGAACCTTTTCTCCTTGGAGCGACGGAGGATGAGAGGTGACCTGATAGAGGTGTACAAGGTGATGAGAGGCATTGATCGTGTGGATAGTCAGAGGCCTTTTCCCCAGGGCTGAAATGGCTGCCACAAGAGGACGCAGGTTTAAGGTGCTGGGGAGTAGGTACAGAGGAGATGTCAGTGGTAAGTTTTTCACTCAGAGAGTGGTGAGTGTGTGGAATGGGCTGCCGGCAACGGTGGTGGAGGTGGATATGATAGGGTCTTTTAAGAGACTTTTCGATAGGTAGATGGAGCTTAGAAAAATAGAGGGCCATGGGTAACCTAAGGTAATTTCTAAGGTAAGGACAGCTTTGTCAGCTGAAGGGCATGTATTGCGCTGTAGGTTTTCTACGTGTCAATGTTCCCACCGCTGTCTGTCCCTCCCTCAACCACATAGGTAAAATATCATCAACACGTTATCTACTGGGGAGGCAAAAGAACTGATGCGACATTACAGTGGTTCGCAAACTTTAAATATATTTAATACGTTTAGGAAAGTGATACATTTACAAAAAGCAGGAGGTTAATTTACAAAAAGCAGTAGATTAGTAAGTTATAAAACGATTTCTTCTCAAATTTAAGCAACGTCGTATCACGTCCAAGACGGAAGAGGCTGGAGCGTAAGTGGACGGGGGCATCAGTGCACCGTAGGGGCGTTGCGTCGTTTACGGCTGAAGCGGTTTTCCTGCAGATCGTTGCCAACGTGGACTGTTACCGCCTGTGAGATGAAAAGTGTAAGTTTACCTTGAACTTGGAACTTTGAAAATTTTTCTATCAAAGTATGTATAGTACTGTGCCAAAGTCTTAGGGACACACACACACACACACACACACTCACACACACACACACACACACACACACACACACACACACACACACACACACACATATATATATATATATATATATATATATATATATATATATATATATATATATATAGTTAAGGTGCCAAAGACTTTTGCACAGCGCTGTAGTAATTTTATGGATTACACTGTACTGCTGCTGCAAAAGAATACAAATTTCATTATGTATGTGAGTGATGATGAACCTGATTCTGATGTGGGTCTCTATTGTGGACTGGGAGTGGAGGAATCATGGTTGGAAAAATGGGAAGGGAGAGGCAGTGAGTGGGAAGCACCAGAGAGACATCTGTAATGATCAATAAACCAATTGTTTGGAATCAAATGGCCTTGCCCGGTGTCTCAGGACCGGGTGTGTCTGCACCACTGGCACGCCTCCTCTGCCACTGTCCCTCACCCCTCCCGCGGTGCCCCACCCTCGCCACTCCCAGCATTCTTTGCTCCTGTCAGATTTACAAACTCCCTCTCCTGTGGAAAGCGGCCAGTGAGTGGGTGGGCCAGTGAAGGAGTGGAGATTTGAGGCTTTGACTCCAGAGGCTTCGACGAGAAGAGGCTGAGGACGAGCCTCACTCCAAGTGAGGTAAGGCCGGGTAAGTTCCTTTCAAAGGAGAAAGTTTCAAAAGTTGAGGCAAGTATTGGGTAGGTCATGGCAGCTGAGATCGGCCCCGTGGTTTGTTCATCTTGCAGCATGTGGGAAATCAGGGATACTTCCAGTGTCCCTGACGACTATGTGTGCAGGAAGTGTGTCCAACTGCAGCTTCTGGCAGACCGCATTGAGCATCTGGAGCTGTGATTGGATTCATACTGGAGCATCCGCGATGCTGAGAAAGTCGTGAATAGCACGTTCAGTGAGTTGGCCACACCGCAGGTAAAGGCTACACAGGCAGAAAGGGAAGGGGTGGCCACTAGACAGCGTAGCAGTAGGCAGGTAGTGCAGGAGTCCCCTGAGGTCATCTCCCTCCTAAACAGATATACTGTTTTGGATACTGTTGGGGGAGATGTCACATCAGGAGAAGGCAGCAGCAGCCGAGTTCATTGCACCATGGGTGGCTCTGTGGCACAGGAGGGAAGGAAAAGACGTGGGAGAGCTATAGTGATAGGGGATCCGATTGTAAGGGGAATAGACAGGCATTTCTGCAGCCACAAACAAGACTCCAGGATGGTATGTTGCCTTCCTGGTGCAAGGGTCAAGGATGTCTCTGAGCGGCTGCAGGACATTCTGGAATGGGAGGGTGAACAGCCAGTGGTCGTGGTGCACATAGGTACCAACGATATAGGTAAAAAACGGGATGAGGTCCTACAAGGTGAATTTAGGGAGTTA
This sequence comes from Hemitrygon akajei, assembly GCF_048418815.1. Taxonomy (NCBI): domain Eukaryota; kingdom Metazoa; phylum Chordata; class Chondrichthyes; order Myliobatiformes; family Dasyatidae; genus Hemitrygon; species Hemitrygon akajei. Next base: position 72,620,592 of record NC_133141.1, on the reverse strand, counting down.
GGAGATAAACTAAAAAGTAGGACCACAAAGGTAATAATCTCTGGATTACTACCAGTGCTACGTGCTAGTCAGAGTAGAAATAGGAGGATATTTCAGATGAATACATGGCTTGAAAAATGGTGCAAGGGGGAGGGATTCAAATTTCTGGGGCATTGGAACCAGTTCTGGGGGAGGTGGGACCGGTATAAACAGGACGGTCTGCACCTGGGCTGGACTGGAACCAATGTCCTAGGGGGAGCGTTTGCTACTGCTGTTCAGGAGACTTTAAACTAATGTGGCAGGGGGACGGGAACAAGTGCAGAGAGACAGAGGGGTGTAAAATGAGGGTAGAAGCAAAAAGTAGTAAGGTGAAAAGTAAAAGTGGCAGGCAGGCAAATCCAGGGCAAAAATCAAAAAGAGCCACTTTTCAACATAATTGTATAAGGGCTAAGAGTGTTGTAAAAACAAGCCTGAAGGCTTTGTGTGTCAATGCGAGGAGTATTCGTAACAAGGTGGATTAATTGAATGTGCAGATAGTTATTAATGAATATGATATAGTTGGGATCACAGAGACATGGCTCCAGGGTGACCAAGGATGGGAGCTCAACATCCAGGGATATTCAATATTCAGGCGGGATAGACAGGAAAGAAAAGGAGGTGGGATAGCGTTGCTGGTTAGAGAGGAGATTAACGCAATAGAAAGGAAGGACATTAGCCTGGAGGATGTGGAATCGATATGGGTAGAGCTGCATAACACTAAGGGGCAGAAAACGCTGGTGGGAGTTGTGTACAGGCTACCTAACAGTAGTAGTGAGGTTGGGGATGGCATTAAACAGGAAATTAGAAATGCGTGCAATAAAGGAACAGTAGTTATAATGAGTGACTTCAATCTACATATAGATTTGGTGAACCAAATTGGTAAGGATGCCGAGGAAGAGGATTTCTTGGACTGTATGCGGGATGGTTTTCTGAACCAACATGTCGAGGAACCAACTAGAGAGCAGGCCATTCTAGATTGGGTATTGAGCAATGAGGAAGGGTTAGTTAGCAATCTTGTCGTGCGAGGCCCCTTGGGTAAGAGTGACCATAATATGGTGGAATTCTTCATCAAGATGGAGTGTGACATAGTTAATTCAGAAACAAAGGTTCTGAACTTAAAGAAGGGTAACTTTGAAGGTATGAGACATGAATTAGCTAAGATAGACTGGCAAATGATACTTAAAGGGTTGACGGTGGATATGTAATGGCAAGCATTTAAAGATCGCATGGATGAACTACAACAATTGTTCATCCCAGTTTGGTAAAAGAATAAACCAGGGAAGATAGTGCACCCGTGGCTGATGAGGGAAATTAGGGATAGTATCAAGTCCAAAGAAGAAACATATAAATTAGGAAAAAAAAGCAGCACACCTGAGGACTGGGAGAAATTCAGAGACCAGCAGAGGAGGACAAAGGGCTTAATTAGGAAAGGAAAAAAGATTATGAGAGAAAGCTGGCGGGGAACATAAAAACTGACTGTAGGGAAGTGGTGTTAGGTAAATTGAAGGGATTAAAGGCAGATAAATCCCCAGGGCCAGATGGTCCGCATCCCAGAGTGCTTAAGGAAGTAGCCCAAGAAATAGTGGATGTATTCGTGATAATTTTTCAAAACTCCTTAGATTCTGGATTAGTTCCTGAGGATTGGAGGGTGGCTAATGTAACCCCACTTTTTAAAAAAGGAGGGAGAGAGAAACCGGGGAATTATAGACCGGTTAGTCTGACATCGGTGGTGGGGAAACTGCTAGAGTCAGTTATCAAAGATGTGATAACAGCACATTTGGAAAGAGGTGAGATCATCGGACAAAGTCAGCATGGATTTGTGAAAGGAAAATCATGTCTGACGAATCTTATAGAATTTTTTGAAGATGTAACTAGTAGAGTGGATAGGGGAGAGCCAGTGGATGTGGTGTATTTAGATTTTCAAAAGGCTTTTGACAAGGCCCCACACAAGAGATTAGTGTGCAAACTTAAAGCACATGGTATTGGGGGTATGGTATTGATGTGGATAGAGAATTGGTTGGCAGACAGGAAGCAAAGAGTGGGAGTAAACGGGACCTTTTCAGAATGGCAGGCAGTGACTAGTGGGTAACCGCAAGGCTTGGTGCTGGGACCCCAGTTGTTTACAATATATATTAATGATTTAGACAAGGGAATTAAATGCAGCATCTCCAAGTTTGCGGATGACACGAAGCTGGGCGGCGGTGTTAGCTGTGAAGAGGATGCTAAGAGGATGCAGGGTGACTTGGATAGGTTAGGTGAGTGGGCAAATCCATGGCAGATGCAATTTAATGTGGATAAATGTGAGGTTATCCACTTTGGGTGCAAGACCAGGAAAACAGATTATTATCTGAACGGTGGCCGATTAGGAAAAGGGGAGGTGCAACGAGACCTGGGTGCCATTGTACACCAGTCATTGAAGGTGGGCATACAGGTACAGCAGGCAGTGAAAAAGGCAAATGGTATGTTGGCACTCATAGCAAAAGGATTTGAGTACAGGAGCAGGGAGGTTCTACTGCAGTTGTACAAGGCCTTGGTGAGACCGCACCTAGAGTATCGTGTGCAGTTTTGGTCCCCTAATCTGAGGAAAGACATTCTTACCATAGAGGGAGTACAGAGAAGGTTCACCAGATTGATTCCTGGGATGGCAGGACTTTCATATGAAGAAAGACTGGATCGACTAGGCTTATACTCACTGGAATTTAGAAGATTGAGGGGGGATCTTATTGAAACGCATAAAATTCTAAAGGGATTGGACAGGCTAGATGCAGGAAGATTGTTTCCGATGTTGGGGGAGTCCAGAACGAGGGGTCACAGTTTAAGGATAAAGGGGGAGCCTTTTAGGACCGAGATGAGAAAAAACTTCTTCACACAGAGAGTGGTGAATCTGTGGAATTCTCTGCCACAGGAAACAGTCGAGGCCGGTTCATTGGCTATATTTAAGAGGAAGTTAGATATGGCCCTTGTGGCTAAAGGGATCAGGGGGTATGGAGAGAAAGCAGGTACAGGGTTCTGAGTTGGATGATCAGCCATGATCATACTGAATGGTGGTGCAGGTTCGAAGGGCCGAATGGCCTACTCCTGCACCTGTTTTCTATGTTTCTATGTTTCTCCGCTCCATGTTGGCAAATACAGTGCTGTGTGCAAAAGTCTTAGGCACCCTAGCTAGATAGACATGTAGCGCTCGGCTCGATCAACTCACGTCCGTCTTGGGGAACTGCTGTAGGCCCGACCAAACTGTGAACTCACGTTTGCATAGATGCTGTGTAATGCACCCCGATACAAGCCCACACTGTAAAATATCAGATCAGACAATACACAATGTACGATTAAGTGATTACACTTTCTAACTCTTTTTGGTGGTGTGGTTAGCAGAAACAGATAAAACACAGGCGCCACTCGGTAAGTTTATCAGTTTTGTGCACAAAATTAAGTCATTGGAGCTCACAACTCCCCGATCCGTCCATAAATGACCTCCGAACTGTCGAATTCTGGTATCCGCCCGCCCGAGACTGACGACTGCTCCCGCATTCGTCCGTCCTCTTCACTCGCCTCGCCGAAAAGACTGCGAACTCAATCTCGGTTCCCACCATACAAGATAACATAACAAGTCCTTCATTAATTAGTCCCCCCCCCCCTTATCTATTGTTATAACCCAAATATCACAGCTATAATCATTACTTCATCAGTTATATATAAATCTAAGACCTTTGCATACAACAGTATGTACAACCTTGGGATTTATTTTGTCACAGGCATTTACAAAATAAAATAAATACAATTGAATTTATGAAAAACTACACATAAACAAAGATTGACAAACAATTAATGCACAAAAAAAGACAAATGATGCAAATAAAAATAAATAATACTGAGAACATCTGTTGTAGAAAGTGAGTCTGTAGATCGTGGAATCTAGAGTTGAGGTGAGTGAAGTGACCCACGACAGTTCAGGAGCATGATGTTTGAGGGGTAATAACTGTTCCTGAACCTGGTGGTGTGAGTCCTGAGGCTCCTGTACCTCACTCCTGATGGTTGTGGGGTAATAACTGTCCCTGAACCTGGTGGTATGGGTCCTGAGGCTCCTGTACCTCCTTCCTGATGTTTGAGGGGTAATAACTGTTCCTGAACCTGGTGGTGTGAGTCCTGAGGCTCCTGTACCTTCTTCCTGATGGTTGTGGGGGTAATAACTGTCCCTGAACCTGGTGGTGTGAGTCCTGAGGCTCCTGTACCTCACTCCTGATGGTTGTGGGGTAATAACTGTCCCTGAACCTGGTGGTATGGGTCCTGAGGCTCCTGTACCTCACTCCTGATGGTTGTGGGCTAATAACTGTTCCTGAACCTGGTGGTATGGGTCCTGAGACTCCTGTACCTCCTTCCTGTTGCTTGAGGGGTAATAACTGTCCCTGAACCTGGTGGTGTGGGTCCTGAGGCTCCTGTACTTCCTTCCTGATGTTTGAGGGGTAATAACTGTTCCTGAACCTGGTGGTGTGAGTCCTGAGGCTCCTGTACCTCCTTCCTGATGGTTGAGGGGTAATAACTGTTCCTGAACCTGGTGGTGTGGGTCCTGAGGCTCCTGTACCTCCTTCCTGATGGTTGAGGGGTAATAACTGTTCCTGAACCTGGTGGTGTGTGAACTGATGCTCCTGTACCTCCTTCCTGATGGTTGAGGGGTAATAACTGTCCCTGAACCTGGTGGTGTGGGACCTGAGGCTCCTGTACCTCCTTCCTGATGGTTGAGGGGGTAATAACTGTCCCTGAACCTGGTGGTGTGGGACCTGAGGCTCCTGTACCTCCTTCCTGATGGTTGAGGGGGTAGTAACTGTTTCTGAACCTGGTGGTGTGAGTCCTGAGGCTCCTGTACCTTCTTCCTGATGGTTGTGGGGGTAATAACTGTCCCTGAACCTGGTGGTATGGGTCCTGAGGCTCCTGTACCTCCTTCCTGTTGCTTGAGGGGTAATAACTGTCCCTGAACCTGGTGGTGTGGGTCCTGAGGCTCCTGTACTTCCTTCCTGATGTTTGAGGGGTAATAACTGTTCCTGAACCTGGTGGTGTGAGTCCTGAGGCTCCTGTACCTCACTCCTGATGGTTGTGGGGTAATAACTGTTCCTGTATACAAATTGGGTGTGACATATCACAAGACAAAGGAACAGAAGTAGGCCATTCAGCCCACCGAGTCTGCTCCGCCACTCCACCATGAGCTAAACTATTCTCCCATCCAGTTCCAATTTCCAGCTTTTACCCCATATCCTTTGATACCCTGACTAATTAGATACCTATCAATCTCCTCCTTAAACACTCTCAATGATTGGGCCTCCACAACTGTACGTGGCAACAAATTCCATAAATCCACGACCTTCTGGCTAAAAAAATTTCTCCTCATCTCTGTTTTAAATGGGTGCCCTCTAATTCTCAGACTGTGACCTCTTGTCCTGGACTCACCCACCAAGGGAAACAGCCTTTCCGTATCCACTCTGTCCAACCCTTTCAACATTCGAAATGTTTCTATGAGATCCCCTCTCATTCTTCTATACTCTAATGAATACAGTCCAAGAGCCGACAAACGCTCCTCGTATGTTAGCCCCTGCATTCCAGGAATCATCCTGGTGAATCTTCTCTGAACTCTCTCCACCATCAGTACATCCCTTCTAAGATAGGGGGCCCAAAACTGCACACGGTATTCCAAATGAGGTCTCACCAGTGCCCCATAGACCCTTATCAACATCTCTTCATTCTTATACACTATTCTCTTGAAATGAATGCCAACATAGCATTCGCTATCCTTACTGCCAATCCAACCTGGTGGTTAACCTTTAGGGTATCCTGCACTAGGACCCCCCCAAGTCCCTTTGCACTTCCGATTTTTGAAGTTTCTCTCCATCTGAATAATAATCTGCCTGATTGTTTCTTCTTCCAAAGTGAAAGAAGTGAAAGATGAATGAAAGTGAAAGAAGGTTGAATTTTTACATAAATTACAATCACATCTATACAAATAGAAAATATCGTATTTTGGAAGTGACAAGTGTTAACAGGGAGGAGAGCAACCATTTGGGAGGTTTGGAAATGTGATTCGTCTCTTTCATTGCCTCACTAAATTTCTCTGTTTCCTATCGACACAGAGAAAAACAGCCTCGTTCCGATCAACTATAGCGGCTGCTGTTAAATTCCACGCTTGCTTATTTTGACACTTTTTTTTTTACAGAGGTGCCGGTCAGCTCCGGCAACACTGCACCCCTGGTTGAGGAGTAATAACTGTTCCTGAAACTGGTGGTGTGGGGCCTGAGGCTCCTGTACCTCCTTCCTGATGGTTGAGGGGTAATAACTGTTCCTGAACCTGGTGGTGTGGATCCTGAGGCTCCTGTACCTCCTTCCTGATGTTTGAGGGGTAATAACTGTTCCTGAAACTGGTGGTGTGGGGCCTGAGGCTCCTGTACCTCCTTCCTGATGGTTGAGGGGTAATAACTGTTCCTGAAACTGGTGGTGTGGGGCCTGAGGCTCCTGTACCTCCTTCCTGATGGTTGAGGGGTAATAACTGTTCCTGAAACTGGTGGTGTGGGGCCTGAGGCTCCTGTACCTCCTTCCTGATGGTTGAGGGGTAATAACTGTTCCTGAAACTGGTGGTGTGGAGCCTGAGGCTCCTGTACCTCCTTCCTGATGGTTGAGGGGTAATAACTGTCCCTGAACCTGGTGGTGTGGGACCTGAGGTTCCTATACTTCCTGCCTGATGGTTGAGGGGTACTAACTGTTCCTGAAACTGGTGGTGTGGGACCTGAGGCTCCTGTACCTCCTTCCTGATGGTTGAGGGGTAATAACTGCTCCTGAACCTGGTGGTGTGGGACCTGAGGCTCCTGTACCTCCTTCCTGATGGCTGAGGGGTGATAACTGTCCCTGAACCTGGTGGTGTGGGTCCTGAGGCTCCTGTAGTTCCTTCCTGATGGTTGAGGGGTAATAACTGTTCCTGAACCTGGTGGTGTGGGTCCTGAGGCTCCTGTAGCTCCTTCCTGATGGTTGAGGGGTAATAACTGTTCCTGAACCTGGTGGTGTGGGTCCTGAGGCTCCTGTAGCTCCTTCCTGATGGTTGAGGGGTAATAACTGTTCCTGAACCTGGTGGTGTGGGACCTGAGGCTCCTGTACCTCCTTCCTGATGGTTGAGGGGTAATAACTGTTCCTGAACCTGGTGGCACTGAAGGCGTTAGGCTGACTGTGGTGCTTTACAGACGGCTGGATGATGGAGAGTGAGAGGGGAGGGTTCGGTTGAGTGACCTATTTATTGAGATATGGTACAGGAGAGACCCATCTGGCCCTTTGAGCCTCACTGCTCAGCAGCCCCCTACTTAACCCCATCACGGGGCAATTTACAGTGACCAATTAAACTACTGGCCGCTACGTCTTTGGACTGTGGGAGGGAACCGTAGCACCCGGAGGAAACCCACACGGTCACGGGGGTGGTGCGGGATATACAGACTCCTCACAAGAAGCGGCGGGAATTGAACCCGGGTCGCCGGTACCGTAAAGCGTCGTGCCGACCACCATCTTGAGGCGGGTTGAAAGGTCGGCACAACACCTTGAGCAGGGGGGCCCGTACTGTGCTCTACTGGTCCATGTCCTGTGTTTCCAGGGCTCAGGAAATCTCTCAGCACCTGCGCCCCACGGACAGGTTCCGCGCGTGAAGGGCGTGAGGTGAGAGCTGGACTCCGTGCCTGTGCACAAGGCACTGACGTAGATCAGGACAGGAGAACTCCCCACCCTCAGGAACGTGCGAAAACTGGGGGAAAGTGGAGTAGAAATTAAACGCAGAGTCAAAGGTCAAGAAAAGGCCACCCGGGAGATGGAAACAATAGTAGGATTAAGACTTCTGGCGTTCACCTTTTTTTTACCTGTTGTTACTGTTGAGATCCCTTCGTCCGATCCTGGGTTTTGTGGAATGGCTTAAGCCACGGTGGAGGCTCGGAGGACACACACGGCTTCCCTCTGCTCCTGTCCTCGGGATGGGCAGGCGCTCTAGGTGGCTTGACCCTGCTGGTTCTCAGGCCAGTTCCTGCAGCCGGGCTCCGCGGCACTGTCCCGTAACCAGCTCACGCAGCGGACCCTGTCTGGGGAAGAGTTCAGCTATCGGAAAACATTCCAAGATTGTTGAGCAAACACGAGGAAATCTGCAGATGCTGGAAGTTCAAACAACAAAATGCTGGTGGGACACAGCGGGCCAGGCAGCGTCTATAGGGAGAAGCACTGTCGACGTTTCGGGCCGAGACGTCCTGACTGGGAGACCGTTTCGCTGAACACCTACGCTCGGTCCGCCAGAGAAAGCAGGATCTCCCAGTGGCCACTCATTTTAATTCCACGTCCTATTCCCATTCAATGTCAATCCATGGCCTCCTATACTGTCAAGATGAAGCCACAATCAGGTTGGAGGAACAACACCTTATATACCGGCTGGGTAGCCTCCAATCTGATGACTTCTCTAACTTCCGTTAATGCCCCTCCTCCCCTTCTTACCCCATCCCTGATATATTTAGATTTTCCCCCTCCTCTTTTTTTCCCTCTCTCTCTGCCCATCACTCTGCCTGTTCTCCATCTCCCTCTGGTGCTCCCCTCCCCCTTTCTTTCTCCCGAGGCCTCCCGTCCCATGATCCTTCCCCTTCTCCAGCTCTGTATCACTTTCGCCAATCACCTTTCCAGCTCTTAGCTTCACCCCACCCCCTCTGGTCTTCTCCTATCATTTCGCATTTCCCCCTCCCCCCACTACTTTCAAATCTCTTACTATCTTTCCTTTCGGTTAGTCCTGACGAAGGATCTCGACCGGAAACGTCGACAGCGCTTCTCCCTATAGATGCTGCCTGGCCTGCTGTGTTCCACCGGCATTTTGTGTGTGTTGTTGTTTGAATTTCCAGCATCTGCAGATTTCCTCGTGTTTGTCCAGATCCTCAGAGTATGTTTAACTATTAAAGAATTAGGGGGCGGTATTGAACCTGTTTTAGATGTTGGGACCACTCTCCTGAATCCTCCCGGTCAGCAGGGGGCGGTATTGAACCTGTTCTGAGTCCTGACGAAGGGTCTCGACCGGAAACGTCGACAGCGCTTCTCCCTGTAGATGCTGCCTGACCTGCTGTGTTCCACCGGCATTTTGTGTGTGTTGTTGCAAGCTTGTTGAGCGTCTTTTTCAGTACACAAGTGTAAAAGGAGAACAAAATAATTGCTACTCCGGATCGGATGCAGCACATAAATAAAACACACCGAGCCAAACAAGAAAATCTGCAGGTGCCGGAAATCCGAGGCAACACACACACAAAGTGCCGGAAAAACCCAGCATCTACGGAAAAGTGTAAACAGTCAACGCTTTAGGCCGAGACCCTGCATCAGGACAGGAAAGGAAGGGGTGGGGGGAGGAGAGGAAGAAATCCGAGGTGGTAGGGGGTGAAACCGGAAGAGTGGGGTGGGGTGAGATAAAGAGCTGGGAAGTCGATTGGTGGAAGTGACGAAGGGCCGGGGAAGGGGGAGTCTGATAGGAGAGGACAGAAGGCCACGGGAGAAAGGGACAATATGGAGCACCAGAGGGAGGTGATGGGCGGGTGAGGAGATAAGGTGAGGGAGGGAAATGGGAATGGGGAATGGTGAAGAAGAGAACGAGGTTCGACAAATCGATGCTTAACTCACTACTAAGATAAACACCATGAAATAAAGAACACAATAATAATAATAATAATAATAAAAACACAATATAAATACGTAAGATAACTTATATACATAGATTGATTGTATGTGCATAAAGTGATGCTGGGCACAGGAGTGTCTCAAAATCACAATCGGATTTAATATCACCAGTATATGTCATGAAATTTGTCACTGTGCAGCAGCAGTACCTTGCAAAACAATATAAAAACTGTAAATTACAGGAAGTATATAAAAAATTAAACTAAATTAAGTAAGTAGTGCAAAAAGACAAGAAGAAAATAGTGAGTTAGTGTTCACGGGTTCAATGTCCATTCAGAAATCTGATGATGGGGGAGAGGGTGGGGGAAGAAGCTGTTCCTGAATCATTGAGCGACTGTACGCAAGGTGAATCTGACAGGAAATGATGAACTAGTGGTGATCGGGGGTGTGGAGGGGTGGGTCAGTGGGTGATTGGGTGTGTGGAGGGGTGGGTCAGTGGGTGATTGGGGGTGTGTGGAGGGGTGGGTCAGTGGGTGATTGGGGTGTGGAGAGGTGGGTCAGTGGGTGATCGGGAGTGTGGAGGGGTGGGTCAGTGGGTGATTGGGGTGTGTGGAGGAGTGGGTCAGTGGGTGACTGGGGGTGTGGAGGGGTGGGTCAGTTGGTGATTGGGGTGTGGAGAGGTGGGTCAGTGGGTGGTTGGGGGTGTGGAGGGGTGGGTCAGTGGGTGATTGGGGTGTGGAGGGGTGGTTCAGTGGGTGATTGGGGTGTGGAGAGGTGGGTCAGTGGGTGGTTGGGGGTGTGGAGGGGTGGGTCAGTGGGTGATTGGGGTGTGGAGAGGTGGGTCAGTGGGTGGTTGGGGGTGTGGAGGGGTGGGTCAGTGGGTGATTGGGGTGTGGAGGGGTGGGTCAGTGGGTGATTGGGGTGTGGAGAGGTGGGTCAGTGGGTGGTTGGGGGTGTGGAGGGGTGGGTCAGTGGGTGATTGGGGTGTGGAGGGGTGGGTCAGTGGGTGATTGGGGGTGTGTGGGGGTGGGTCAGTGGGTGATTGGGGGTGTGGAGGGGTGGGTCAGTGGGTGATTGGGGGTGTGCGGAGGGGTGGGTCAGTGGGTGATTGGGGGTGTGCGGAGGGGTGGGTCAGTGGGTGATTGGGGGTGTGTGGAGGAGTGGGTCAGTGGGTGATTGGGTATGTGGAGGGGTGGGTCAGTGGGTGATTGGGGGTGTGGATGGGTGGGTCAGTGGGTGGTTGGGGGTGTGTGGAGGAGTGGGTCAGTGAGTGATGGGGGTGTGGAGGGGTGGGTCAGTGGGTGATTGGGGGTGTGGAGGGGTGGGTCAGTGGATGATTGGGGGTGTGGAGGGGTGGGTCAGTGGGTGATTGGGGGTGTGGATGGGTGGGTCAATGGGTGATTGGGGATGTTGAGGGGTGGGTCAGTGGGTGATTGGGGATGTTGAGGGGTGGGTCAGTGGGTGATTGGGGTGTGGAGAGGTGGGTCAGTGGGTGGTTGGGGGTGTGGAGGGGTGGGTCAGTGGGTGATTGGGGTGTGGAGGGGTGGGTCAGTGGGTGATTGGGGTGTGGAGAGGTGGGTCAGTGGGTGGTTGGGGGTGTGGAGGGGTGGGTCAGTGGGTGATTGGGGTGTGGAGAGGTGGGTCAGTGGGTGGTTGGGGTGTGGAGGGGTGGGTCAGTGGGTGATTGGGGTGTGGAGGGGTGGGTCAGTGGGTGATTGGGGTGTGGAGAGGTGGGTCAGTGGGTGGTTGGGGGTGTGGAGGGGTGGGTCAGTGGGTGATTGGGGTGTGGAGGGGTGGGTCAGTGGGTGATTGGGGTGTGGAGGGGTGGGTCAGTGGGTGATTGGGGGTGTGTGTGGTTGGGTCAGTGGGTGATTGGAGGTGTGGAGGGGTGGGTCAGTGGGTGATTGGGGGTGTGGAGGGGTGGGTCAGTGGGTGATTGGGGGGTGTGCGGAGGGGTGGGTCAGTGGGTGATTGGGGGGTGTGCGGAGGGGTGGGTCAGTGGGTGATTGGGGGTGTGTGGAGGAGTGGGTCAGTGGGTGATTGGGTATGTGGAGGGGTGGGTCAGTGGGTGATTGGGGGTGTGGATGGGTGGGTCAGTGGGTGGTTGGGGGTGTGTGGAGGAGTGGGTCAGTGAGTGATGGGGGTGTGGAGGGGTGGGTCAGTGGGTGATTGGGGGTGTGGAGGGGTGGGTCAGTGGATGATTGGGGGTGTGGAGGGGTGGGTCAGTGGGTGATTGGGGGTGTGGATGGGTGGGTCAATGGGTGATTGGGGATGTTGAGGGGTGGGTCAGTGGGTGATTGGGGATGTTGAGGGGTGGGTCAGTGGGTGATTGGGGTGTGGAGAGGTGGGTCAGTGGGTGGTTGGGGGTGTGGAGGGGTGGGTCAGTGGGTGATTTGGGGGTGTGTGGAACGGTGGGTCAGTGGGTGGTTGGGGGTGTGGAGGGGTGGGTCAGTGGGTGATTGGGGGTGTGGAGGGGTGGGTCAGTGGGTGGTTGGGGGTGTGTGGAGGAGTGGGTCAGTGAGTGATGGGGGTGTGGAGGGGTGGGTCAGTGGGTGATTGGGGGTTGGAGGGGTGGGTCAGTGGGTGATTGGGTGTGTGGAGAGGTGGGTCAGTGGGTGGTTGGGGTGTGCGGAGGGGTGGGTCAGTGGGTGATTGGGGGTGTGGAGAGGTGGGTCAGTGGGTGGTTGGGGGTGTGTGGAGGAGTGGGTCAGTGAGTGATTGGGGGTGTGGAGGGGTGGGTCAGTGGATGATCGGGGGTGTGGAGGGATGAGTCAGTGAGTGATTGGGGGTGTGGAGGGATGAGTCAGTGAGTGATTGGGGGTGTGGAGGGGTGGGTCAGTGGGTGGTTGGGGGTGTGTGGAGGGGTGGGTCAGTGGGTGGTTGGGGGTGTGTGGAGGGGTGGGTCAGTGGGTGATTGGGGGTGTGTGGAGGGGTGGGTCAGTGGGTGAATGGGGGGGTGTGGAGGGGTGGGTCAGTGGGTGGAGGTATTGATCAGCCTCACTGCTTGGGGAACGTAACTATTTTTGAGTCCGGTGGTCCTGGTGTGGATGCTCCGTAGCCTCCTCCCCGACGGGAGTGGGACAGACAGTCCGTGAGCAGGGTGGGTGGGATCCTGCATGATGTCCCTGGCCCCTTTCCCGGCCCTTGATGGCGGGGAGGCTCCTGGACTGGCTTCACTCGCTCCCGGTGGCTCGTGGGTGTGGACCCACTTCCGGGAACCCTGCGTTCTAATGTTTGATGCTCTGACTGTTACTCGTTCGTTCGTTGTTTTTTTGTGTTCGCGTCACTTTGCACGTCTGATGGTCTTGTTTCGTGGGACGTTTTCTTTAAGTGGGTCCTCTGGCATTTCTTTGTTTCTTGGCTGCCTGCAAGAAGGGGAGCCTCGATGTTGTGCACTGTAAGCGTTCTTCGATAATTACTGGACTTTATACTTTGAATGCAACCTTGCCGGCTGGCAGTCTGGTGCTGGCAATGCTCGGGGCTCTTAATTAGATAAAATCTCATTCATACAGTACTGTGTGCAAATGTCTCAGGCACCCTAGCTCCTGCTCGCTCTGATATATATATTTTTAAATATAAGAGAGGGAGAGGGGTAGAGGGGGAGAGGGGGAGGGGGAGGGGGAGGGGGAGGGGAGGGGAGGGGAGGGGGAGGGGAGGGGGAGGGGAGGGGGAGGGGTAGAGGGGGAGGGGGAGGAGGGGGAGAGAGAGAGAGGGAAGAGAGGAGGGGGGAGAGAGAGAAATCCTACAGCACAATACAGGCCCTTCAGCCCACAAAGATGTTCTGAACGTGTCCCTACCTTAAAAATTACTAGGCTTACTCATAGTCGTATATTTTACTCAGCACCATGTACCTATCTACAACTCCTTTTAAAAGACCCTATCATTTCCACCTCCACCACTGTTGCCAGCAGCCCATTCCACACACTCACCACTCTCTGAGTAAAAAACTGCCAAGCATCTTACCATTAATACTATATTCTGCCATCATATTTGACCTATCAAAATGAACCACTTCACACTTATCTGGGTTGAACTCCATCTGCCACATCTCAGCCCAGTTTTGCACCCTATCAATGTCCCGCTGTAACCTCTGACAGCCCTCCACACTATCCACAACACCTCCAACCTTTGTGTCATCAGCAAACTTACTAACCAATCCCCCCACTTCCTCATCCAGGTCACTTATAAAAATCACAAAGAGTAAGGTTCCCAGAACAGATCCCTGAGGCACCCCACTTCCTCAGGGAAATGTCTATATATGGAGTTTTGCACACGTATAAATGGACTTGAACCTTGAACCTTGAGAACAGCTGAAAATACTCCGAGTCTGGTCTGAAGGTTATTTTTCCCTTACTTCGAGGTTCGAAGTAAATCTATTTTTGAAGTACATATACGCCACCATGTACTACCCCGAGATTAACTTTCTTGCAGGCATTCACAGTAGGACAACGAACTGCAACAGAATCAATGAAAAACTACACACAAAGACTGATGAGCAACCAACGTGCAAAACACAGACAAATAAATAAATAATACCGAAAACACAAACTGCAGCGTCCCTGAAAGTGAGGAACCTCATGTTCTGACTTAATTAATTAATTAATTTTTATGTTATTGACCTACAGTGTGGAGTTAAACCCTTCCACTGCTTCGAGCCATGCCTCCCAGCAATCCCCGATTTAATCCCAGCCTAATCACGGGACAACAACCAACCAACTTCCCAACCGGTAGGTCTTTGGGCTGTGGGAGGAAACCAGAGCACCCGGAGGAAACCCTCGTGGTCTTGTGTACAGTTGTGTCTTGTGTACAGTTTTGGTCTCCGGGGTTAAGGAAGGGGCATCCTGGCTGTAGAGGAAGTGCAGTGTAGAACTGTTAGAACTCCCTCTTCCCACCACCCTCAAAGCCCTCAGACGGTGCCTGGGCTTCTTTTCCTACTACGCCCAATGGGTCCCCCATTATGCAGACAAGGCCCGCCCCCTGGTCAAGTCTACCACTTTTCCCCACTCTGCGTAGATTCACGAGGTTAATTCCTGGGATGTCTGGACTGTCTTACGCAGAGAGGTTAGAGAGACTGGGCTTGTACACGCTGGAATTAAGGAGATTGAGAGGGGATCTGATTGAAACATATAAGATTATTAAGGGATTGGACAAGATAGAGGCAGGAAATATGTTCCAGATGCTGGGAGAGTCCAGTACCAGAGGGCATGGTTTGAGAATAAGGGGTAGGTTATTTAGGACAGAGTTAAGGAAAAACTTCTTCTCCCAGAGAGTTGTGGGGGTCTGGAATGCACTGCCTCGGAGGGTAGTGGAGGCCAATTCTCTGGATGCTTTCAAGAAGGAGCTAGATAGGTATCTTATGGATAGGGGAATCAAGGGATATGGGGACAAGTCAGGAACCGGGTATTGATAGTAGATGATCAGCCATAATCTCAAAATGGCAGTGCAGGCTCGAAGGGCCAAACGGTCTACTTCTGCACCTATTGTCTATTGTCTATTGTCATGGGGAGAACATGCAAATGCTTTTCGGGCAACGGCTGGAATTGAAGTGGGCTCACCGGTACTGTAAAGTATTGTGCTAACCACTACGCTACAGCGTTGCCCCACGGAATCCCCATGCAGTCTCGCAGAGGTTGAGCAGTTTTGTAAAGAAGGAAGGGGAAAAATTGCAGTGTCCAGATGTGCAAAGCTGATAGAGACCGATCCACACAGACTCAGGCTGTAATCACTGCCAAAGGTGCATCTATTAAATGATGACTTGGAGGGGAAAAATACTTATGCAGTCAATTGTTTTGTGTTTTGTAATTGTAATTAATTTCAATCACTTTGTAGAGATCTCTTTTCACTTGGACACTGTTGATCAGTGTCAAAACAGCCAAATTAAATCCACTGCGATTCAGTGTTGTAAAACAAAACATGAAAACTTCCAAGGGGGGACGAATACTTTTCTCGAGGCACTGTACACACAATCACTGGCTGACGAGCACCCAATGTGCAAGGAAGACAAACTGCATCTGCAAAGAATAAACAAACTGTACTGACAACACAAACCGTGGAGTCCCTGCAACTGAGGAACCCCAGATTTGGAGTTTAGAAGGTTGTACTTCACTTACTGTAACCCCAGCAGCTGCAACAGGAATCACGCTGATCCCGAGGTAGATCTGAAATTCCCTCCGCGACATTAACACACTCGGCAGCATCAGTCCGTCCGGGATAATTTACTTCCTCTTCAGGGCCCACTTGGTTGCGATTACTCTTTAGGGCCTTAGACAACTTTTTGATGACCCGTGAGGCGGTCTGCGGGTTGCCAGCTGTGCCTGGCGTCTCTCTTGTAGCCACTTGCTCCCCGCTGGGGGAGCGCTGGGGCCTCGGGGGCCATCTTGGCTCCCAGGCCGACTCTGGGCCTCAGGGTGGAATTCTCCCAAGGGCCCACTCGGCTCTGTGCCTTCGGCCAGCAACGCATCTGCTAGTTCCGTTTCCTCGACAACCGTGCTCTCCTGGTCAAGGTCTAAGATCTCCGACTGGGTATCCTGAAGAAAACATAGATGAAAGGTTTAGAACACAGAACGTTGCAGGCCATTCAGCCCACAATGTTGTGCTGACCTCATAACCTATTTGTAGATAGACCATAAATCTTAGGAACAGAATTAGCCTCTGAGTCTGCTTCATTGGCTGATTTATTGTCCATCTCAGCCCATCTCCTGCCTTCTCCCCGTAACCTCTGACACCCTTACTAATCAACAGCCTCTTAACCTTCATTTTAAGTACACCCAACAACTTGGCCTCCACAGCCCGCCTGTGGTGATGAATTCCAGGTTCACCAGCCTCTGGTTAAAGAAATTCCTCCTCATCTCTGTTCTAAAGGGTCGTCCTTCTATTCCATCACAGCTGATTTATAACCTCAACCACATTCTCCTGCCTTCACGTCATAACCTTCGATGCCCTGACTAATCAAGAGCCTATCAAACTCTGGCTTTAAATATCCCCAGTGACTCGGCCTCCACAGCCGCCCGTGGTGATGAATTCCAGATTCACCCCCCTCCGGCTGAAGAAATTCTTCCCCATCTCCGTTCTAAAGTGATGAACATCAATTCTGAGGCTGCAGGGTCTGATACTCGACTCTCCCACTTTCAGAAACATCCTCTCCACATCTGCTCTGTCTGGACATTCCAGTCTAACCTGACTGAGATATTTTAAAGAGAAGGCGCGGTATTGGACCAGCTTAATGTTCTCAGAAAATAATTGCAAGGGACCCATTAGTATCCGTTCTTTCAGGATGGCAAAGCAGTAACTGGATTTGCCGCCTGGAAACGTGAGGGGAAACCTTTTCACTCAGGAGGGTGGGGAGAGTGTGGAACGAGCTGCCAGCGCGAGCTCGGTCTCCACGTTTAAGAGAAGTTTGGACAGTACATGGATGGTAGGGGATATGGAGGGCAATGGTCCCAGTGCAGGTCAATGGGAATAGACAGTTTAAAATGGCTCAGCACGGACTAGAAACATAGAAAATAGGTGCAGGAGTAGGCCATTCGGCCCTTCGAACCTGCACCACCATTCATATGATCATGGCTGATCATCCAACTCAGAACCCTGTACCTGCTTTCTCTCCATACCCCCTGATCCCTTTAGCCACAAGGGCCATATCTAACTTCCTCTTAAATATAGCCAATGAACCGGCCTCGACTGTTTCCTGTGGCAGAGAATTCCACAGATTCACCACTCTCTGTGTGAAGAAGTTTTTCCTCATCTCGGTCCTAAAGGGCTTCCCCTTTATCCTTAAACTGTGACCCCTCGTTCTGGACTTCCCCAACATCGGAAACAATCTTCCTGCATCTAGCCTGTCCAATCCCTTTAGAATTTTATACGTTTCAATAAGATCCCCCCTCAATCTTCTAAATTCCAGTGAGTATAAGCCTAGTCGATCCAGTCTTTCTTCATATGGAAGTCCTGCCATCCCAGGAATCAATCTGGTGAACCTTCTCTGTACTCCCTCTATGGCAAGAATGTCTTTCCTCAGATTAGGGGACCAAAACTGCACACAATATTCTAGGTGCGGTCTCACCAAGGCCTTGTACAACTGCAGTAGAACCTCCCTGCTCCTGTACTCAAATCCTTTTGCTATGAATGCCAACATAGAAGGGCAGAAGGGCCTGTTTCTCTGACTCTCTGACACTACAGGAATCGTCTACCTTGTGGGAATGGAGTTTTCCCCACTGCTTTCACTAACAACTCCCCCACCCCACCCCACCCAGAACTGCAGAAAGCCCAGCAGAAGCTCTATCCCTGGGAGAGGAAGAATATGCCAAGATGGGCCACATCTGGGAACGGGTTGGAAGACTGGCCCAGGACGGAGGACTCTGGCGAGCTGCTGTCCAAGGCCTGAGCCCCAGGTGGGGTTGGTGGGCTTCTGTAAGTTGGTAAGTTCGCTGCCCACACTGCATTCTCCATCCAGCCAAGCCACTACAAACGGGGCCGGTTCAGGCCGAGCAGTAGCGATGACAGGACAGCCCACAGAGCAGAGGTCATCACCCTGACACAGTGGTGTCGAGAAAAAAACCTCTCCCTCAATATAACAACAAAGGAGCTGGTTGTGGACTACAGGAGGAATGGAGACAGTCTCACCCCTATTGACATCAATGGATCTGGGGTTGAGAGGGTGAACAGCTTTAAGCTCCTCGGCATCCACATCACCGAGGACCTCACGTGGTCCGTACACACCAGCTGTGTGTACAACAGCACCTCTTTCATCTCAGACTGTTGAAGAAGTTTGGTATGGGGCCCCAAATCCTAAGAGCTTTCTACAGGGGCACAATTGAGAGCATCCTGACTGGCTGCATCACTGCCTGGTCTGGGGAACTGTACCTCCCTCAATCGCAGGACTCTGCAGAGAGTGGTGCGGACAGCCCAGCACATCTGTAGTTGTGAACTTCCAATGATTCAGGACATGTACAAGGATAGCTGTGTAAAAAGGGCCCGAAGGATCATTGGGGACCCGAGTCACCCCAACCACAATCTATTCCAGCTGCTACCGTCCGGGAAACGGTACCGCAGCATAAAAGCCAGGACCAACAGGCTCTGGGACAGCTTCTTCCACCAGGCCATCAGACTGATTAATTCACACTGACATAAATGTATTTCTAAGCTACACTGACTGTACTGTTGTTTAACTTACTGTACTACAATTTGCACATGGAGACATAACGTAAAGGTTTTTTATCTCCTCGTGTACGTGAAGGAAAATAGTCAATTCAGTTCAATCAAGTTCATTTTGGCCTCTCACTGGGTCTTCCCGCATCTGTTCGCTCCGCTGTCGCAGTTGTTCCCGTGACCCTGCCCCGCGCACTATTTCTGTTCATTCCCATCTCGGGAACTGAACCCTGTCATAACCCCGAGAGAGCCTGTAAAATGCACGGAATCCTGTGAGGATCACAGAGTCATTGGGCGGTGAATCTGTGGAACTCGTTGCCACAAGACGGCTGTGAAGGCCAGGTCTTAAAGCAGAGGTTGGTAGGCTCTTGATTAGTCAGGGCGTCAAATGAAACGGAGAAAGGAGTTGAGAGGGATAATAAATCAGCCATGATGGAATGGTGGAACAGACTCGATGGGCCAAATGGCCTCATTCTGCTCCTATGTCTTAGGGCTTACTGAGGCCAAGAAGTTCATGAATGACAAAATTTTAAAATGAATTTTATAAGCGAGCACGGGGTATGGCTCAATGGTAGAGTATTTGAGTACAGATAAACAGCCTGTGGGTGAACTACATATACCTGTCTGGACACGCCCCCCCGCCCCCCCCCCCCCCCCGCTGACTGCTCCTGTGGCTCCTCCCACAGACCCCGATATAAAGGCGATTGGGGACACCGCCCCGGCCTCAGTCTCCAGGATGTAGTATGGTGGTCAATTGCTGCTTGTTCTTTCTTCCAGCCAATAAAAGCCTATATCTCGCCTCACGTCTCCAAGAGTTATTGATGGTACATCACAGCCAAAGAGTCATTCAGTTCATAAACAGGCCTTTCAGCCTAGTCCTGTCGACCAGCACCTGGGACTGTAGCCATCCATACCCCTCCCATCCATGGACCTGTCCAAACTTATCTTTAATACAGCAATCTGACCCAAATTTACCTCATCCTGATGTTGGGCCTCTGCTTGGCCACATTCACAGACCTCTTCATGAACCTGGTCACAAGCCCCTTCTTCCATCTCAGGATGATCATGGAGTTCCTGGAGGGGGCTGGTCTTGGAACTCCTTCTGGAGCAGCCCCTGGGCTGGTAACCGTCCTTGGGCTTGGGCCTCTCGCAGTCTCTGGTCTTGGGCCTCTTGCAGGCTCTGGTCTTGGGCCTCTCGCAGGCTCTGGTCTTGGGCCTCTCGCAGGCTTTGGTCTTGGGCCTCTGCTCCAGCCTGTACACCAGCCTTTGCCTGAGGCTGGTGACAGGTCTCTGGTTGGAATTGGAGATCTTGATTAACCTTGTCCAGAGACCCTGATAAAATCTGGGAGCTGGTTTCGGAAGACGTCTGGTGGCTCGGACTCTCTTCCTCGACTGCCCGGGCCCCAGAGTGAGCTTCCAGCTCGGCTTCCAGCTCTTGGACAATTGCCCCCGGCTGGTTCTCCGCTTCACTCCCAGCAGTCCCGTCTTGTACTTCAGCAGTGATCTCCGAGGGAACCTCCGTCTGCCGCTGCCTCTGGTCGGGTTCTTCCTGCTCTGCTGGGGCTCGATTCTGGAGCAGCGAGCAGTGTTCTGAGCTGTCGGCATTCTGTTCGGAAGCCCGCTCCTGCTCGACATCTGCTCTGCCTGGAGACAATTCAGAGCTGTGGCCCACATTCTCCTCCCCGCCGCCTGCGGCCTGGCTTGGGCTAGAGACAACTTCTAGCACTTGGCTGGTCTGAAGGAGAGAGAGGAAAGCAACTTTGAAAACAGCTGGCATTTTAAAACACTCAGTAAAAAAAAAAAATCTTGGCAGTCAGTGTCAGATGAACTTCCTGAACTTGTGACGCTCGGAATAGCACAGTTTCGCCTCAGACTGAGACGAAACCACGACAATGGCACCAGTGACAGGAACACGATGGAGTCAAAGATTTATTCCCACGATATTATAGAACATGACACTAATAATGCCATTCCCGACACCGGAACAGGTCAGTGAGCAGCCGGCCCCAGGGAGAGGGGACCATTTAATGTGGTGAGACATGAGAAGCCCCAGCGCTACTCCCCTTTGAGACAGATGATAAAGAGAGATTTATTAGAGGCAATCAAATAGTGGAAGGTGGGTCAGTAGAAAACTGCTTTCAGCAGCAGGAGGGTCGGTAACTGGAGGAAACAGATTTAGGATCATTCTCAAGTTGCCATAAATCTCTTCCCTTTGGTTACTGAGATCCCAGTTCCTGGGTTTCTGCTCAGGCCCCTTGTTCAGCCTGGACTCAGCCTAGGCCTGGGTCAGAGGGGCAATGAAGTCATTTCTTTTTTAACATAGCCAGTTGTGATTTAGAATTTACTGTCTTAAGGAGTAATACAACAGTCACAATAAGAACTTTCTAAAGAGATGGAGATATTTCCCTTCCAGATTGTACTCCTCCCCCCACCTTATTCTGGCTTCCTTCCCCTTCCTTTCCAGTCCTAACGAAGGGTCTCGGCCCAAAATATCTTTATTCCTCTCCGTAGAGGTAGCCCGGCCTGCTGAGTTCCACCAGCATTGTGTGTGTGTTATTTTAGATGTTCCCCTAAAGGGTAAACGCCACAGGGGAACTGGACTGTCATGTGTGGTTAACGGTGTGGTGGGGTGGGGATACGTCTCTACCAAAGGAGGTGTGAGGTGCTCCTTCCCTCCGCTAGCCTGCAGGTCACCCTTGGGCAAGGTGTAGCACCTGCTTGGCCCCCCCAGTCTGGGTTATGTGAAGCTAAGGAAGCAGGTGATGGACGGTCGTATGAGCAGCCGGTGCAGATCACGAGTCCTGGTTATGTGACCACTGACGCCAGGCAGACAATCTCTGAAGAGTATTGATAATGGCTGGGGGGGGGGGGGGGGTCACCTGTCTTGTAAAGACACTGTCCAGGAGAGGTTTCGCACTGCCCACAGTGCCAAAGACCATGATAATGGTGAAAGGTGTAGTAAAGGAAAATGAGAGAGAGAGAGAGGGTGGAGAGGAGAGGAGGGAGAGCGGGGAGAGGAGAAGGGGGAGGGAGAGGGGGAGAGGGAGGGGAGAGGTGGAGAGAGGGAGAGAGGGAGAGAGAGGTGGAGAGAGAGGGGAGGGGAAGGGGGAGGGAGGGGGAGAGGGGAGAGAGAGAGGGAGGGGGAGAGGGGGAGGGAGGGGAGGGGAAAGGGGGAGGGGGATCACAGAATGTTACTGTACAGGGAGAGCAGAGGGAGGTCACAGAAAGTTAGCTGCGAGTAATGTAAATGATGGCAAAGACAAGTGGAATTCTACTCACAAAATACTGGAGGAACTCAGCAAGTCACTGAGCATCTATGGAAATGAATAAGCAGTTGACGTTTCCAGGACTGGAAAGGGAAGTGGGAAGAAGCCCGAATAAAAAAGGTGGGGAGAAGGGAAGGAGGACAGGCTGGAAGATTATATGTGGAGTCAGGTGGGTGGGGAAAGGGGGATGAAGTAAGAAACTGGAAGGTGATAGGTGGAAAAGGTAAAAGGGCTGTTGAAGAAGGAATCTGATAGGAGAGGAGAGTGGACCACAGGAGAAAAGGAAGGAGGAGGGGTACCAGGGGAGGTGATAGGCAGGTGAGGAGAAGAGATCAGAATGGGGAATTGAAGAACGGGGAAGGGGGAGGGGAAAAATTACCGGTGGTTAGAAAAATAGTTCATGTCATCAATGAAAAGCTATACACAATCGAAGCTCGTTTCTCACAGCCAGACTTCTTTGTCCTCAAAGAAACCTAATTTACAAGGTATTGGGGCAGATTTCACTACCACAGCAGACAGTTGAGAAAGGTCCCAGTGGTACAGGGGAGAGAGTAGGCTGGGGGCTCTTCAATGTTACAGCCAGACACCGCAAAGCCAAGTTATCATGCCACGAGTACATCAGGTAATGGTATCTCCAGCAAGAGGGCATCTAACTGCTTCCCCCTGACATTCAATGACCCAGCTGTTGTTAAGTCCCAACTTTCAATGTCCTGGGGGGGTCACCGTTGTCCAGAGTCCCAGGACAGCCCACATGTATACTGTGGCTACCAGAGCAGGTTGGATGTTGTCCACCTGCCCATCTTATCCCTCTTCCCCTCCTGATTCTGTTTCTCCACTCTCCACTCCTATCAGATTCCTCCTTCAGCCCTTAGAATGACTTAGAACATAAGAACATAGGAAACAGGAGCAGGAGTAGACCATTCGGCCCGTCGAGCCTGCTCCGCCATTCAATACGATCATGGCTGATCTGGCCATGGACTCATCTCCACCTACCTGCCTTTTCTCCATAACCCTTAATTCCCCTCCTATGCAAAAATCTATCCAACCTTGTCTTTAATATATTTACTGAGGTAGCCTCCACTGCTTCACTGGGCAGAGAATTCCAGATTCACCACTCTCTGGGAAAAGCAGTTCCTCCTCATCTCCCTCCTAAATCTCTTCCCCCAAATTTTGAGGCTATGCCCCTAGTTCTAGTCTCACCTACCAGTCGAAACAACTTTCTTGCCTCTTATCTCTTTCATAATTTTATATGTTTCTGTATGATCTCCTCTCTTTCTTGTGAATTCCAGCGAGAACAGTCCCGGGCTACTCAATCTCTCCTCATAATCTCTAAACCCTTTATCTTTGGTATCAACCTGTGAACCTCCCCTGCACCACCTCCAAAGCCAGTATATCCTTCCTCAAGTACGGAGACCAGAACTGCACACAGTACTCCAGATGCGGCCTCACCAGTACCCTGTACAGTCACAGCATGACCTCCCTGCTCTTGAATTCAATCCCTCTAGCAATGAAGGCCAACATTCCATTTGCCTTCTTGATAGCCTGCTGCACCTGCAAACCAGCCTTTTGTGATTCATGCACAAGCACCAAGTCCCTCTGCACAGCAACATGCTGTAATTTTTTACTGTTTAAATCATAAACTGCCCTCCCGTTTTCCTCCCAAAGTGGATGATCTTGCATTTACCAACATTGTACCCCATCTGCCAGACCCTTGCCCACTCACCTAACCTATAATCTCTCTGTATCTTCTGTACAATTCGCTTTTCCACTCAGTTTAGTATCATCAGCAAAGTTAGATACACACTACACTTGGTTCCCTCTTCGAGATCATTAATGTATATCGTGAACAATTGCAGGCCCAGTGTCGACCCCCTGGGGCACACCGCTCACCACTAATTGCCAACCAGAATAACACCCATCTATCCCAACTCTCTGCTTTCTTTCAGTTAACCAATCCTCTATCCATGCTAATACATCACCCCAACCCTTTGCATCCTTACCTTACGGATAAGTCTTTTATGTGGCACCTTATCGAACGCCTTCCAGAAATCCAAGTAAATAACATCCACCTGTTCCCCTCTATCCACTGCGCTCGTTATACCCTCAAAGAACTCTGGTCAGTTTGTCAAACAGGACCTGCCCTCGCTGCATCTGCCTGATGGATCCATTTCTTGCCAGATGCCTCACTATTTCCCAACTACAAGATGTTAAACTAACTGACCTATAGTTACCTGCCTTTGCCTACATCCTTTTTTGAACAGTGGCATAACGTTCGCCGTCTTCTAATCCGCCAGACTCTGCCCAGAGTCGAGAGAACTTTAGTAAATTATCACCAAAGCCTCTACTATAACTTCTGCCATTTCTTTCAGTACCCTGGGATGCATTCCACCAGGGCCAGGAGACTTGTCTATCTTCAGGCCCACAAGTTTGCTCAAAACTACCTCTTTAGTGATAGCTATTGTATCGGGGTCCTCACCTCCCATAACATCTCATTGGCATGTTAAACATGTCCTCCACCGTGAAGACCAACACAAAATAGTCATTCAAAGCCTCAGCCATTTCCTCATTACCCAACATCAATTCCCCTTCTCATCCTCCAAGGAACCTACGTTCACTTTAGCCATCCTTTTCCACTTCATATAATTGTAAAAGCTTTTACTATCTGTTTTTATATTTTGTGCTAGTTTGTTTTCTTCATTACTTCCTTGATGGTTCTTTGTTGCTTTTTAAAGTTTTCCCAGTCTTCCAGATCCCCGCTACTCTCGGAGTCTTTCTATTCACAAGATTTTAGTTTGACGCCTTCTTTTATTTCCTTAGTTATCCGAGACTGGCTCTCCCCACCCTTACTGACCTCGTTTTTAACTGGAAGATACTTTTGTTGAGCACTGTGAAAAATCTCTTTGGAAGTCTTCCACTGCTCCCCAGTAGTCCCGTGTTCCCAGCCTACACTAGCCAAATCCTTCCTCATCCCATTGCAGCCTCCATTCTTTAGACATAACACACTGGTTTCAGATAGAACGTTTGCACCCTCCGTTTGTATGGGAAACTCGGTCATCACTCTTTCCAAGAGGATCCCTAACTACAAGATCACGAGTCTTACCTGTCTCATTGCACAGGACCAGATCTACGATAATACATTCTCTTGTAGGTTAAGTAACATGCTGTTCAAGAAAGCCATCAGTTATGCATTCTGTGAATTCCTCCACAAGACTGCCCCAACCAGTTTGATTCACCCAATCTATGTGCAAGTCAGTCCCCCATGATAACTGCTGTTCCATTCTTACATGCCTGAGATCTCTCTGTTTATTGCCTCTGCCACTGTCATGTTATTATTCGGTGCGATCGACTCCCACCGGTGATTTTTTTCCCCTTTACTATTCCTAATCTCTACCTACATGGATAGATTTATTTTTCGACATAGTCCCACCCTACATTCACACACTTATTCCAGCGGTCGTGGAGCAGACGGATCCCTTCTTTGTAGAAGTCGGCATCTTGAACCTCCAGGTGGTCCACAGCAGGGGTGATTGATAAGTTTGTGGCCTAAGGTAGAAGGAGATGAGTTATACAGCTCTCATTACATGCACGTGCAGTTCAACTCTTTTGAGTGATGACGCAGAAAGTTTGAAGTTCATAACTCATCTCCTCCTACCTTAGGCCACGAACTTATCGATCACCCCTGCTGTGGACACTTTCTGGAGGTCCAAGATCCGTATGCTCCACGACCGCTGGAATTAAGTGTGTGAATGTAGGAGGGGACTGTGTTGAAAATTAGAATGTGCCAGGTTTTCTAAAATTGACCCCTTCGACCTTAGGCCCCTCGTAGATCAAATCATCAGTCCCACCTAAGGCGACCGAGCATGCCAACCAAAAGATAGTTACGGGAGTGGAGGATGGCGACGTCTGCGGCTCTTCTGGTGACTTCGGCGTCACCAAGGCCAACCGGGTCGGATTCTTCTGCCATGGGGACTCTCCTCGCTGGTCCTTCTCGGGGAACCTCCGGCCTTTGAGAAACATTTCGTTCTGCTCCTGCCTCTGTTGGATTTCCATGCGCATCAGCCTGGAGAGAGAGGCAGATTTTCAATACTGAGCCACGGTACCAATGTCAACAATGCCCTCTCCCACCCCTTCAATGCTCCAACCTTATGCCCAGTAGGGACAGCACACTCGGCTGTTGCACAGGTAGCGGTACCGGGGACACCCGTCAGGCCAACAGTGAGGGAGGGGGGTTCTCTTTGACCTTGCACTCAACGTCAGGAAGGCCAAAGAACTGACTGCAGACCTCAAGGGGTAAGACGAGGGATCAGTCCTCATAGAGGGAGAAGAGTGGGCAATTTCAAGTTCCTGGGTGTCAAGATCTCTGAGGATCCATCCTGGGCCCAACATATTGATGCAGTTACAAGGGAGGCACAACATTGGCTATATATCATGAGGAGGCTGAGGTGATTTAGTATGTCTGCAAAGACACTCGAAAATCTCTACAGATTGTACCATGGAGAGCATTCTAACTGGCTGCATTACCATCTGGTATGGTGGGGCGGGGGGGCACTGCACAGGATCAAAGTAAGCTGCAGAAAGTTGTAAACTCGGTCAGCTCCATCACGGGCACCGGCCTCCCCAGCGTCCAGGACATCTTCAAGGAGCGATGCGTCACATAGACGGAGTCCATCATTAAGGACCCCCATTGCCCAGAGTGCGATCTCTTCTCATTGCTGCCATCAGGGAGCAGGTACAGGAGCCTGAAGGCAGAAATTCAACGATTCAGAAACAGCTTCTTCCCCTCTGCCATCAGGGAGGAGGTACAGGAGTCTGAAGACCCACACTCAACGATTCAGGAACAGCTTCTTCCCCTCTGCCATCAGGGAGGAGGTACAGGAGCCTGAAGGCACAAACTCAACGATTCAGGAACAGCTTCTTCCCCTCTGCCATCAGGGAGGAGGTACAGGAGCCTGAAGACACACACTCAGTGATTCAGAAACAGCTTCTTCCCCTCTGCCATCGGGGAGGAGGTACAGGAGCCTGAAGACACACACTCAACGATTCAGGAACAGCTTCTTCCCCTCTGCCATCAGGGAGGAGGTACAGCAGCCTGAAGGCACACACTCAACGATTCAGGAACAGCTTCTTCCCCTCTGCCATCAGGGAGGAGGTACAGGAGCCTGAAGGCACACACTCAACGATTCAGAAACAGCTTCTTCCCCTCTGCCATCAGGGGAAGGTACTGGAGCCTGAAGACACACACTCAATGTTTCAGGAACAGCTTCTTCCCCTCTGCCATCAGGGAGGAGGTACAGGAGCCTGAAGACAGACACTCGACGATTCAGGAACAGCTTCTTCCCCTCTGCCACCAGGGAGGAGGTACAGGAGCCTGAAGACACACACTCAGCGATTCAGGAACAGCTTCTTCCCCTCTGCCATCAGGGAGGAGGTACAGGAGCCTGAAGACACACACTCAGCGATTCAGGAATAGCTTCTTTTCCTCTGCCATCAGGGAGGAGGTACAGGAGCCTGAAGACACACACTCAGTGATTCAGGAACAGCTTCTTCCCCTCTGCCATCAGGGAGGAGGTACAGGAGCCTGAAGACACACACTCAGTGATTCAGGAACAGCTTCTTCCCCTCTGCCACCAGGGAGGAGGTACAGGAGCCTGAAGGCACACACTCAACGATTCAGGAACAGCTTCTTCCCCTCTGCCATCAGGGAGGAGGTACAGGAGCCTGAAGGCACACACTCAGCGATTCAGGAACAGCTTCTTCCCCTCTGCCATCAGGGAGGAGGTACAGGAGCCTGAAGGCACACACTCAACGATTCAGGAACAGCTTCTTCCCCTCTGCCATCAGGGAGGAGGTACAGGAGCCTGAAGACAGACACTCAACGATTCAGGAACAGCTTCTTCCCCTCTGCCATCAGGGAGGAGGTACAGGAGCCTGAAGACAGACACTCGACGATTCAGGAACAGCTTCTTCCCCTCTGCCATCAGGGAGGAGGTACAGGAGCCTGAAGACAGACACTCAACGATTCGGTAACAGCTTCTTCCCCTCTGCCATCAGGGAGGAAGTACAGGAGCCTGAAGACAGACACTCAACGATTCAGTAACAGCTTCTTCCCCTCTGCCATCAGGGAGGAGGTACAGGAGCCTGAAGGCACACACTCAACGATTCAGGCACAGCTTCTTCCCCTCTGCCACCAGAGAGGAGGTACAGGAGCCTGAAGACACACACTCAGCGATTCAGGAACAGCTTCTTCCCCTCTGCCATCAGGGAGGAGGTACAGGAGCCTGAAGACACACTCTCGACGATTCAGGAACAGCTTCTTCCCCTCTGCCATCAGGGAGGAGGTACAGGAGCCTGAAGACACACACTCAGTGATTCAGGAACAGCCTCCTCCCCTCTGCAATCAGGGAGGGGGTACAGGAGCCTGAAGGCACACACTCAACGATTCAGGAACAGCTTCTTCCCCTCTGCCACCAGAGAGGAGGTACAGGAGCCTGAAGACACACACTCAGCGTTTCAGGAACAGCTTCTTTCCCTCTGCCATCAGGGAGGAGGTACAGGAGCCTGAAGACACACTCTCGACGATTCAGGAACAGCTTCTTCCCCTCTGCCATCAGGGAGGAGGTACAGAAGCCTGAAGACACACACTCAACGATTCAGGAACAGCTTCTTCCCCTCTGCCATCAGGGAGGAGGTACAGGAGCCTGAAGACACACACTCAACGATTCAGAAACAGCTTCTTCCCCTCTGCCATCAGGGAGGAGGTACAGGAGCCTGAAGACACACACTCAGCGATTCAGGAACAGCTTCTTCCCCTCTGCCATCAGGGAGGAGGTACAGGAGCCTGAAGACACACACTCAACGATTCAGGAACAGCTTCTTCCCCTCTGCCGTCAGATTTCTGAATGGACAATGAAACCATGAACACCACCTCACTATTTTTCTCCCCCTGTTTTTGAACTGCTTAATTAACTTAACTCTATTTTTATATACACACACATACGTATCGGTCCTCCTTATCCGTGGGAGATTGGTTCTGGGAAACCCCGCAGATACCAAAAAACACGGATGCTCAAGTCCCTTATATAAAATGGCATAGAATTTGCATGTAACCTACGCACATCCTCCCATACACTTTAAATCGTCTCTAGATTACAATGCAAATGCTATGTAAATAGTTGTTATACAGTATTGTTTAGGGAATAATGATAAGAAAAAATGTCTGTACGTGTTCAGTAACCATCGTATCTCTTCTGGGAATGCCAATGCCGCCTCGGCATCAGCCGATCCCGATTCTCCCATGATCTTTAAGCTCTTGAGTTGCTTTGACCACTTAATTGCTTTTTAGGAGGCATTTTTTCCCCCCACAGAAACGAATTAGCGACCGAATGGGACGTGAGGCAAACAATGCTCAAACAGCGCGTGCTGAAGAGAGAACTTCCGGGTTTTCCTGATCCGCGGTCGGTTGAATCTGCGCGTGCGGAACCCACGGAGAAGGAGGGCCGACTGTACTGTAATTCACAGTTTTGATTATTATGTATTACATTGTACTGCTGCCACATCACAAGTTTCACGACGCACGCCGGCGATATTAAAACAAATTCTGATTCTGTTCCGTATCACCAGCGATGAATCACCACACTGGAATCAGAATCAGGGTTTCACATCATTGACGTATATCGGGAAAGTCGTGAAACTTGCGACAGCAGGAGGTACATAAAAACACGGTACGTTGCAATAAGAAACATATTAAAAATTAAACTAAATAAGCAGTGCAAAAAGACAGTGATGCACCATCAATAACTCTCGGAGACGTGAGACGAAATATAGGCTTTTATTGGCTGGAAGAAAGAACAAGCAGCAATTGACCACCACACTGCATCCTGGAGACTGAGGTCGGGGCGGTGTCTCCAATCGCCTTTATACCGGGGTCCGTGGGAGGAGCCACAGGAACAGTCAGCAAGGGGGGCGTGTCCAGACAGGTATATGTAGTTCACCACAGACAGCAAGAAACAGTGAGGTGGTGTTCACGGGCTCAGTGTCCATTCAGAAATCTGATGGCAGAAGGGAAGAAGCTGTTCCCGAATCGCTGAGTGTGTGTCTTCAGGTTCCTGTACCTCCTCCCTGATGGCAGAGGGGAAGAAGCTGTTCCTGAATTGCTGAGTGTGTGTCTTCAGGCTCCTGTACCTCCTCCCTGATGGCAGAGGGGAAGAAGCTGTTCCTGAATCGTTGAGTGTGTGTCTTCAGGCTCCTGTACCTCCTCCCTGATGGCAGAGGGGAAGAAGCTGTTCCCGAATCGCTGAGTGTGTGTCTTCAGGTTCCTGTACCTCCTCCCTGATGGCAGAGGGGAAGAAGCTGTTCCTGAATCGTTGAGTGTGTGTCTTCAGGTTCCTGTACCTCCTCCCTGATGGCAGAGGGGAAGAAGCTGTTCCTGAATTGCTGAGTGTGTGTCTTCAGGCTCCTGTACCTCCTCCCTGATGGTAGAGGGGAAGAAGCTGTTCCTGAATCGTTGAATGTGTGTCTTCAGGCCTGATGCACCATCAATAACTCACGCTGAGACTTAGGAAGTGAGATATCGGCTTTTATTGACTGGAAGAACAAACAACACTACATCCTGGGAAAATGAGGGAGAGCAGCAGACCACAGTCGCCTTTATACAGGGGTCTGTGGGAGGAGCCACAGGAGCAGTCAGACAGGTATATCTAGTTCACCACAAGGCCCCTGTACCTCCTCCCTGATGGCGGAGGGGAAGAAGCTGTTCCTGAATCACTGAGTTTGTGTGTCTTCAGGCTCCTGTACCTCCTCCCTGATGGCAGAGGGGAAGAAGCTGTTCCTGAAACGCTGAGTGTGTGTCTTCAGACTCCTGTACCTCCTCCTTGATAGTAGCAATGAGAAGAGGGCATGTCCTGGGGGGTGGGGGTCCTTAATGATGATAAGAATATCATGACGTGGTGGGATAGAACATGACAGCACAGTACAGGCCCTTCAGCCCACGATGTGGTGCTAATCTTTAACCTACTTTAAGGTTAATTTAACATTTCCTTTCCACAGGGCCCTCCGTTCTTCTATCATCCACGTCCCTGTCTAAAAGTCTCTTTAATGTCCCTAATGCCTCCACCACCACTCCTGGCAGGGTGTTCCATGCACCCACTACTCTCTGTGTAAAGGATTTACCTCTGACATTCCCCCCCCCACCTGTAATTTCCTCTCATCACCTTAAAATTATGCCCCCTTCCCCATTAGCCACTTGCAACCTGGGAAAACGTCTCTGACTGTCCACTTTATCTATGCCTTTTTCCTCTCCTTCATCAAGTTACCTCTCACCCTCCTTTGCTCCAAAGAGAAAATCCCGAGCTCCTTCAACGCATCCTCATGAAGACGTGCTCTCTGATCCGGCAGCCTCCTCCGCACCTTCCACACCTTCCCAATCGTGAGGGAACCAGGACGCGACACGATTGTGTTGTGGGTAGTGGGGAAGTGGTGTGGGATTAGAAAGAGGGCCAAAGGATTGGGGAGGGATTATAGAGGGACAGTAGCGAATGTGGTTAAGAGGATAAGATGCACAGCAGAATTAGGCCATTTGGCCCATCAAGTCTGCTCTACCATTTCATCATGGCTGATCCATTTTCCCCCTCAGCCGCAATCTCCTGCCTTCTCCCCTTACAGGTGCACCCCCTTTACAAAGGTAGAACGTTCCTATGAAACCTTTGAGCCGAAATGGAGTAAAGTGAAGAACCATTAACTTAAATGGGAAAAATTTTCATAAAAGCGAAAATCCTCTTTGTAATGCGAAAACAGGTTACTAATGTAGGTCTTTTGTAAAAGAGAAGTGGCGTAAAGCGAGGGACACCTGTATGCCCTGACCAATCAAGAATCTATCAGCAAACACGAGGAAATCTGCAGATGCTGGAAATTCAAACAACAACACACACAAAATGCTGGTGGAACGCAGCAGGCCAGGCAGCATCTATAGAGAGAAGCACTGTTGACGTTTCGGGCTGAGACCCTTCGTCAGGACTAACTGAAAGGAAAGATAGTAAGAGATTTGGAAGTATTGGGGGGAGGGGGAAATGTGAAATGATAGGAGAAGACCGGAGGTGGTGGGATGAAGCTAAGAGCTGGAAAGGTGTTCGGCAAAAGGGATACAGAGCTGGAGAAGGGAAAGGATCATGGGATGGGAGGCCTCGGGAGAAAGAAAGTGGGGGGGGGGGAGCACCAGAGGGAGATGGAGAACAGGCAAACAACTAAATATGTCAGGGATGGGGTAAGAAGGGGAGGAGGGACATTAACGGAAGTTAGAGAAGTCAATCTTCATGCCATCAGGTTGGAGGCTACCCAGCCGGTATATAAGGTGTTGTTCCTCCAACCTGAGTTTGGATTCAATTTGACAATAGAGGAGACCATGGATAGACATATCAGAATGGGAATGGGATGTGGAATTAAAATGTGTGGCCACTGGGAGATCCTGCTTTTTCTGGCGGACCGAGCGTAGGTGTTCAGCGAAACGGTCTCCCAGTCTGCGTCGGGTCTCACCAATATATAAAAGGCCACACCGGGAGCACCGGATGCAGTATACCACACCAGCCGACTCACAGGTGAAGTGTCGAATCTATCAGCCTCTGCTTTAAACATACCCAATGACTCGGCCTCCACAGCTTGTCTGAGGCAACAAATTCCACGGATTCACCGCTCTCTGGCTAAAGAAATTCCTCCTCTTCTCCTTCCTAAGAGGACACCACTCCGCCTCCATTCTGAGGCTGTGTTGCCTGGTCCTAGACTCTCCCTCCATAGGAAACATCTCCCACATCCACTCTATCGAGGCCTTTCACCGCTCGACAGGTGATGGGACACTGGACGGAGAGGGAGGGAGGGGGCAGGACTGGGGGGTGGGGGGGACAGTGTAAACCTGCCTGGCATATTCGTCCCGAGCCTTGGAGGCGACTGTTTCCTTGAAAAGCGAACGCTTGCACTTCAAGAAATTTGCGTATCTCTCTGAAGAGGCGCTTGGATAGATCCTTCTGAAGTTCCCCATGTTTTCATCCTCATATGCTTCCATCTGTTCCACCCAGGCAGCCTGGTTGTTTCCTTTCTTGTCAGTTCTAATTTGAAAGGAAAGAGGAGGTGTCAGTTACTCCTTTTGAAAATCAACCCCTTGCCATAAGACCAGAAAACGCAGGAGCAAAAATTAGGCCATTCAGCCCATCGAGCCTGCTCCAGAATTCCGTCATGGCCGAGTTATTTTCCTTCTCCAGTCTTCTCTCCATAACCTTTGACCCTTAGTAAGCAAGAACCTATCAACCTCCACTTACCCAATGACTTGGCCTCCACAGTTATATTTTGCAATTATTTCCACAGATTTGCCACCCCCGGCTGTAGAAATTCCTCCTCACTTCTGTTCAAAAGGGACGTTCTTGTATTCTGAGGCTGTGTCCAAGTTTTAGATTCTCTTACAAAAAGAAATAGCCTCTCTACATCCACTCTAACTAGGCCTTTCAGTATTTGGTAAGATTTCAACGTGATCTTCCCACATTTTTCTAAACTCCAGCGAGTAGAGGCCCAGGGCCATCAAATGCTCCTCAAAACTTAACCCTTTCATTCCCAGGATCATTCTTTTGAACCCCCTCTGGACTTTCTCCAATGCCAGCCCATCTTTTCTTAGGTGATAAAACGGCTGAAATGGCTAGCGCAAGAGGGCACAGTTTTAAGGTGCTTGGAAGGAGGTACAGAGGGGATGTCAGGCGTTAAGTTGTTTTTACACAGAGAGTGGTGAGTGCGTGGAATGGGCTGCCGGCAACAGTGGTGGAGGCGGATACGATAGCGTCTTTTAAAAGACTCCTGGATAGGTATGTGGAGCTTAGAAAAATAGAGGGCTATGGGTAATCCTAGGTAACATTTAAAGTAAGGTCATGTTCAGCACAGCTCTGTGGGCCGAAGGGCCTGTATTGTGCTGTAGGTTTCCTGTTTCTATCATTATGTGCTGGGTCATATGACATCATCATTATGTGCCGTGTTGTATGACATGGGCGATCTTGGTCCCATGGCCATGATTGTCCTTGGCAAAGTTATCTATAGAAGTGGTCTGCCGCTGCTGCCTTCTGGGCAGTGTCTATACAAGACAGGTGACCCCCCCCACCCCCCCAAGCCATTATCAATACTCTTCAGAGATTGTCTGCCTGGCGTCAGTGGTCGCATCACCAGGACATGTGATCTGCACCGGCTGCTCTTACGACCATCCAGCACCTGCTCCCTGATCAGGGGGCTAATCAGGTGCTACACCTTGTCCAGGGGTGACCTACAGGCTAGAGGAGGGAAAGGACACCTGACACCTCCTTTGGTAGAGACGTATCTCCACCCAGAACTGCTCACAATACTCCAAGTGCAGTCTGACTAGTGCCTTATAAAGCCTCAGCATTACTCCCGTGATTATATATTCTAGTCCTCTCGAGCACAGTCCAGCCCACAGTCCTCACTCTGCTTCTGCCTGCCTGCTGAATCTGCCTCCTTTCCCCTCCGTTGTAGCCCTAAGCAGCAGGAGGGACACCCGACTCAAGAAAGTCTGCAGAGGAACTCAGCAGGTCAGGCAGCATCTGTGGAAGGGAATAGAGAGTCGACATTTCGGGCCGAGACTGGAAAGGAAGGGGAAGATGCCTGAATAAGAAGGTGAGGGCAGGGGAAGGAGGCTAGCTGGGAGGTGATAGTTGAAGCCAGGTGGGTGGGAAAGGTCAAGGGCAGGAGAGGGAAGAATCAGATAGGAGAGCAGAGCGGACAACAGGAGAAAGGGAAGGAGCGGGGGACACAGAAGGATGTAGTAGGCACGTGAGAAGAAAAGGACGGAGGAAGGAATAGTGAGGAACGGGTGGGGGGGGGGGTGGGGTTGAAAATTGTTTTCCGGAAGGAGAAGTCGATATTCGTACTGTCACGTTGGAGGCTACCTGGACAGATGTTACTCCTCCACCCTGAGGACGGCCTCACCTTGGCACGAGCAGGCCGCAGACCGACACGTGGGAACGCTTGGCCACCGGGAAGTCACGCTTGTGGCGGATAGCGCGGAGGTGCTCGGCGGCTATGCCTGAGCGGCGGGAAAACGTGGAACTTTATCCCACCGGGAGAAGTTTGCGGAGAATAGCAGCGATACTTTGGGGGGGGGGGGGGGGAAGCTTTGATAAAAGGATAGGAGAGGCCAACATTAAGATCAAGGATCAACTTCAGGCACCAGATAAGTTTACAGGTATTTGGAATTCACTGCGCTGTGCTGGTCCAGGCGACAAAATCCGACAACGTACAACAATTATACAGAATGAAGAAAAGAGATTCCGCAGGCGCTGGAAATCCAAAGCAACACGCACAAAGTGCTGGAGGAACTCAGCAGGTCAGGCCGCATCTACGGAAAGAAATAAACAGTCGACGTTTCCAGCCCAGACCCTCCATTAAAGAATAAGGAATGGGACAAAAGTAAGCCAGAAATTAAAGTGTAGATATGGAATATAATGTGCAGTTTTTTCCGGTGACGTCATCGTCGAGAATGGCAGCTTAAGTCACTAGCTCCTCCAGAAAAACACATATTAAGCCCCGTTAACCCATCAAATATAATATTTTTTGAAAAATATTTGAACTGAAAAGAGGGGCAAGAATGGGGAAAAAGAACGGAAATAAAAAAAGCGACACTGCGGAGCCTGCGTCCGAGAGGAGTGCAGTGAGCGGCTCTCCTACCCGACCGCATGCTAGCGAGGCGGACGCTGGGCCTCGTTCAGGCGAAGCGGAGAATATCTTCGAAATCCTGAAAGAGATAAGGGAGTTTCAGAAAGAAATAAAGCAGCAGCTCCATGATATCAAGTCAGAGCTCACCAGTGTCAATCAAAAAATAGCGGTGGCAGAGACTCGAATTGAGAAGGTGGAAGATCACGTTCAAAACGTGGAACGGATACTGAGTAAGACAATAAAATATTAAATCATCAAGAGGGTAAACTGCTTGACCTGGAGGGAAGATCACGGTGGAAAAATATCAGAATCTACAACATTCCCGAAGGAGTGGAAGGCTCATCTATGACGGAGTTTGTCGGAAAGTTACTGCGGGACGCGTTGGATCTTCCCTCGGTTATGGAGCTGGAAGTTGAAAGAGCCTACCGCGCGCTCGTCCCGAAACCTACCCAGGATAGAAAGCCATGCTCAATAATAATTAAATTTCTTCGGTACAGCACCAAGGCAGAGATTCTACGAAGGGCCTGGGGTAAGAAGAGAGTGGTTTTAGAGGATAAATTAATATATTTCGACCAACATTACCCCCCCCCTGTGGTCCTGCAGAAACACAATACTCTGAGGTAAAGCGAGTACTAAAGCAAAATAAGATTAGATTTCAAACTCCGTACCCTGCTAAACTTTGAGTGTTTTATGACAATGGGACACGGTTGTACCAGACAGTGGAAGAGGCAACTACAGACATGAAGGCCAGAGGGTTGCCCGTCAGTGTCACCAAAATGAGGGAAAGCCTGACTAAGGAACTGTCCCGCTCCGCTTGGGAAATAGTGCGAGAAACGAGAAGGCAGGAGACGGGAGGAAGCCGAGAGAAACATATCAGGAAGAGACCGGGAGTTTCCCAAAGACAGTCCTCACCCCTTTCAGAAGAGCCATAAGGTTTGGCTAACTTTAAAATGTTGAGAAGCTAAACGGAAGCAAAAGTACACGGTGATATACCTATCTCGAGAAATACTTATTATAATGTGGATTTTATATTACTTAGTTGTTATTCTTTATTCGCTCACTTACTCCTTCTTCCCCACCAAAATGAGAATATATATATGTGTATGTAATGTGTGTGTGTGAGTGTGTGTGTGTGTGAGTGTGTGTGTGTGTGTGTGTGTGTGTGTGTGTGTGTGTGTGTGTGTGTGTGTGTGTATGTATATATGTGTGTGTATATATATAGGAGTACACAGGGAAATCTTTTCTGTGTAATGAATTTGTTCACTGACTTTTACAAATACTGCAATGGGGGCCATCAACTCACAAATAGGAGGGGTTATCCCCCACAGCTAGACATTTCCTCTAGCTCAATACAGGGTCATCTACTAGAAACCTCAGCCTTGGAATCACACGTTCGTTGCCATTTTTGATATTATTTGCGTTTCTTGGTTCTTATTTGTTCAGGGAGTAGATCGATTAAGTTTTATTCTAATTTCAATGATACATTGACAGATAAATACAGATGGCTAAGGACAAGGTAAAATTCATTTCTTTAAATGTCAATGGGCTATTAAATCCAATCAAACATAAGAGAATTTTATCCAAAATGAAAAAAGAACAAGCCCATGTAGTATATTTACAGGAAACTCATTTAAGTGATAATGAGCATAAAAAACTAAAGAGAATGGGCTTCACTAATCTGTTTTTCTCCTCACATAAATCAGGACATAGGAGAGGAGTTGCTATTCTTATCTCAAGTAAGCTAAATTTTGAAAAAATATTCGAAATGGGAGATAAAGAAGGCAGATATATTCTGGTAAGGGGGAATATAGACAGAAATTCAGTTACTCTATTGAATATATACGTAACCCTGGGAAGTGATATTGGTTTCTTTCAGAAAATTACTGATATTATGGTATCGGAAACAGAAGGTTTCCTGATATGTGGGGGAGACTTAAATTTACAATTACAACCAAACTTAGACTCTTCCAATAGAAAAACCTATGAAACAAAATCTTTACATAAGGAAGTTAATACACTTTTTCAGGATGTTGGTTTAATTGATATATGGAGGGACCTTTTCCCTGACAGAAGGGATTACACTCATTATTCTGCTCCACATTCTGTATATACAAGAATAGACTATTTCATAACATTTGGAAAAGACAAAGACAAAATAAACACCTGTGGAATTGGGACAATAGATGTAAGTGACCATGCACCTATATATTTATCTGTTGATTTTGACCTACAACCAAAGAATACTATTTGGAAACTAAATTCAAGTCTACTCAATGATCCGTACTTTAAGGAACAAATTAAAAAAGAAATTGGTCTCTACTTAGAATTTAATGATAATGGAGAGGTTTCACCTCCCATTTTATGGGATACTTTGAAGGTGGTCTTAAGAGGGAAAATTATAGCGATATCTTCATATAAGAAAAAAATAAGGAAGAAAACAGTAGAGGAATTACAAAATAGACTGAAGGAACTCGAGAAAAAACACAAATTGAATTTGGCACAGGATACATTAGGGGAAATTAAAAGAATTAGGAATGAAATAAATAATTTGGCTAGGCAAGAAATCAGGAAAAACTTAATGTTTCTGAAACAGAGACATTATGAAAGTGGATCGAAATCTATGAAAATACTTGCGTGGAAACTGAAAAAAAAGATAGCAGAAAATACAATTCATAGAATTAGGGGCCCAAGAACGAAAATGATAAAAAAAATAAGCTAAGTGAAATTCAAGAAGCTTTTGAAGTGTTTTACAAAATGCTATATTCCAAAGTTCCAGGGGGAAGCATAACCCAAATTGACACCTTCTTGAATTCTCTAGAGTTACCCACTTTAAGCAAAGAACAAAATAGAAGGATGACTGCTGACATAACTGAAGTTGAATTAAAAGCTGCAATTAGTAGGCTTAAATTAAGCAAGTCACCAGGATCAGATGGGTATACGGCAGAGTGGTACAAAGAATTTAAAAATGAGTTAATTCTGTTTTACTCCCTACACTGAACTGAGCTCTAAAAAAGGCACAAATGCCATCCAGTTGGAAGGAAGCGATAATCTCAGCTATACCGAAAGAAGGCAAGGATAAAGTGGAATGCGGGTCATTTAGACCAATTTCCGTTCTTAATGTAGATTATAGGTTATTTACCTCCATCATGGCCAAACAATTAGAGGAGTTTCTACCCATACTGATACGTAACGATCAGACAGGTTTTATACGACAATGCCAGACACAAGACAATATATGAAGGACACTTCACATTATGCATCATACACAAAAAATAAAATCGAAGCAATAGTGATAAGCGTGGACGCTGAAAAATCATTTGATTCGGTTAATTGGAATTTTCTTTACTGAGTTTTACATTGATTTGGTTTCCAAGATACAATTATTAAAACTATACAGACACTATATGACAATCCTACTGCTAGGATTAAAATCAATGGATATTTATCAAATAGTCTTACCCTAGAAAGGGGCATGAGACAGGGTTGTACATGGTTACCACTACTCTTCACATTATATCTGGAACCAGTAGCTCAATACATCAGACAAAATGAAGATATCAGGGGAATTACTATTAAAGGGACAGAGCATAAATTGGCTTGTTATGCGGATGACATTTTGATCTATCTAGGGCTACCAACATACTCTTTACCTAAATTGATGCAATCCTTTGAAAAATATGGTCAATTATCAGGATACGAGATCAACATAGATAATACCCAATTACTCATATTACTATAGCCCACCAGGAGAAATTGAAAGTCGGTACCCCTGGGCATGGCACACAAAGTCTTTCAAATATTTGGGCATCATTATGCCAAAAGATTTGGCAAAATTATCAGAATGTAATTATCAGCCTTTATATTAAAAAAAATTAAGGAAGATGGAACCTGATTCCTTTTTTCAGTCTCAGTTGAAGGATTAAGTCTATTAAAATGAATATACTGCCCAGACTGTTATATCTCTTTCAGACCCTACCAATAGAGATTAATCAAAATCAATTCAATGAATGGAACAAGATTCTATCAAGGTATATTTGGCAGGGTAAAATGCCTAGAGTTCGTCTCAAAACTTTGCAATTAGCAAAGGAAAAGAGGGATGGGGCCTACCTTCTCAGAGATTATTATTTTGCAGCACATTTGAGAGCTGTGATATGTTGGTGCAACCCATCTTATGACACTCAATGGAAAAACATTGAGGAGCGGGTACTTCCCATCCCCATACAAGCAATTTTGGCTGATAACAACCTGCAAAGGTACATAAATACTATTGATAACCCATGGGTGAAATTGACTCTTAAAATATGGAAAACTACTATAAAAGAATATAATCTAGAGGAAGATACTGCAGTTCTTAAATGGTGTGCATATGACTCTGAT
Organism: Hemitrygon akajei; assembly: GCF_048418815.1. Lineage (NCBI taxonomy): Eukaryota > Metazoa > Chordata > Chondrichthyes > Myliobatiformes > Dasyatidae > Hemitrygon > Hemitrygon akajei. The sequence goes on along the minus strand of NC_133141.1, from coordinate 72,580,450 downwards.
TTTACACCAAATAAATTGGATACTAGATTTAAGGACTGGACAGCTAAAGGAATAACAGTTCTTTGCAACATAGTGAAAGAAGGAACACTTCAGTTTTGATATGCTTAAAGAGAAACACATTAGAAAAACAAGATTTTTATCAATATTTACAGATGCGACAATATGTTAATAAGACACTTAAAAATGTAACCAAGGCAAATACATGTTTGATAGAGCTCTTTAGAAAAGCATATAATTCAGATAATGGTAGTAGAATCATTTCAAGCATTTATAAGGGGTTGTCAAATCTTAAAACACATTCAACTTCATACATCAAAACAAAATGGGAGAAGGAAGGAGGGATAATTATATCTGAGGAAGAATGGACAATAATATGGAGGTATCAATGGAAGTGTACCAGTTCACAGAAATAGAGGGAGTTTGGATGGAAAAACTTAATAAGATATTTTATTACACCCTCTCAGAAATCCCATTATGATAGTAACTTCCCTGTTTGCTGGAGAAATTGTGGAAATCAAAATGAAAATCATTATCATATTTTTTGGAACTGCCCTGTTATTTAAAACTATTGGAGGGAGATACACAATGCCCTACAAGACATCTTTAAATGTGAAATACCCTTGGAGAGTAAGACCATATATACTGTTGGTGGCTGGTAAAAAGATTCTTACTAGGAAATGGTTATCACAGGAGAGCCCAACTTTAAATGCATGGTTGGAAATTACAATGGACATTTACAAAATGGAGAAGATAACAGCATCTGTTAATCATAAACTGGAACAATTTGATTCATACTGGGAAAAATGGTTTATCTACATAATGCCTCATAGGCCTGATTTTATTCTCACAAATCAATGAATCTGTTGTAAAAAAAAAGTTCACTCCCTACTTGTACATAGTTCTTTCCTTTTGCTTGTTTTTCTTTCTGCTCTTTTCTATAAGTGTATACCTCAGATAAATACTTTGTGGAGATTTGTGAGATATATATGATTATATTATATATATGTACAATGTCTGAAATACATCTTATGGAAATGTTTGTTTGATGATGAACTTCAATAAAAAATAAATTACAAAAAAGGAATATTTAGCATAAATATATAAATACCAGCAGGGATTTACAAGGTAGATAGCGTAACAAAATGTGGTTTATAGTGTTTACAGTCCAGTACAGTGACAGGGTAATAGTTAGAGGGGTGGGGGTGGGGGGAAATAACTAGAATGGTCGATCAGATTAACTGCCTAAGGGGAAAAAGATCTTTTGAGATGGCATGAAGTTTTTTGTTTCCGTAACCCCAAGGCGCTTTCCCGAAGGGAGCTTTTGGAAAAGTGAGTTTGTAGGGTGGGTACAGTCTGCAATGATTTTTCCTGCCCACTACTTTATCCTGAACACTTTCATCGACTTCCCCTTCTGGGGGAAAAAGTCCCTCCCCCTTCCCTCTTCTTCTGTCTCCCAGTCTGGCCTCTCACCTCCTCTCACCTGCCTATCACCTTCCCCCGGGCACCGCTCCTCCTTCCCTTTCTCCCACAGTCCACTCTCCTCTCCAATCAGATTCCTTCCTCTCCAGCACTTCACCTTTCCCACCCATCACCTCCCCCTGGTGTCCCTCCTCCTTCCCTTTTCCCCATAGTCCACTCTCCTCTCCTGTCAGATTCCTTCCTCTCCAGCCCTTTACCCCTCCCACCCACCTGGCTTCACCCATCACCTTCCAGCTCGCCTCCTCCCCCTCACCCCACCTTTCTATTCTGACTTCTTCCCTTTCCTTTCCAGTCCTGAAGAAGGGTCTCGGCCCAAAATGGACACTGTTTGTTCATTTCCATAAGACCATAAGATATAGGAGCAGAATTAGGCCATTTGGCCCATCAAAGCTGCTTTGCCATTTGATGATGACTGATCCCTTCCCATCTCAGCCTCAGTCTCCTCCCTTCTCCCCATAACCCCTCATGCCCTGACTAATCAAGGGCCTATCAGCCTCTGCCTTAGGTATACCCGATGACTTAGCCTCCACTCCCATCTGCGGTAATGAATTCCACAGATTCACCACCCTCTGGCTAAAGAAATTCCTCCTCATCTCCGTTCTAAATGGGCGCCCCTGGTTTCCATAGGTGCTGCCTGGCCTGCTGAGTTCCTCCAGCACTTTGTGTGTGCAGCTGAACTTGAGAGCAGGAATATTCATTAATTATCGCTGCCCAACGTGGCACTCCTCAGCCTTTGTCACCTGTACTCCTGCGACCGGCTGATGTTAAGCAGCCGTTCGTTCGTTCGCTGCCTCTCTTCCTCCATGACTTTCCGCCGGTCACAAGCTGCGAGGTTAATCATGCAGAGTGTATCATAAAGAAGACTGTCCTTCACCTCTTGATCGAGCTTGGAGTCAGTCATAAGGCTCGGGGATTGGTTAACCTGAAACGTTAATAATTAAAAATTAATAGTGCTGCCCAGGAAGATCTACAGTCTACAAATCAGTGAATTGAAATGAATCAAGGGCAGTGGAAGTAGGCAAACAAACTGCCTTTGTCCTTGCCCGTGCTGAAAGGAGGTGGAGGCGGCCATTTTGTGAGACTGTCCTTGCACCCCCTCCATTTTGTGAGAATGTCCTTGCACCCCCTCCATTTTGTGAGACTGTCCTTGCACCCCCTCCATTTTGTGAGAATGTCCTTGCACCCCCTCCATTTTGTGAGACTGTCCTTGCACCCCCTCCATTTTGTGAGAATGTCCTTGCACCCCCTCCATTTTGTGAGAATGTCCTTGCACCCCCTCCATTTTGTGAGACTGTCCTTGCACCCCCTCCATTTTGTGAGAATGTCCTTGCACCCCCTCCATTTTGTGAGACTGTCCTTGCACCCCCTCCATTTTGTGAGACTGTCCTTGCACCCCCTCCATTTTGTGAGACTGTCCTTGCACCCCCTCCATTTTGTGAGAATGTCCTTGCACCCCCTCCATTTTGTGAGAATGTCCTTGCACCCCCTCCATTTTGTGAACTCTTCGATTCCAGCTCTGGGATTATCTAATCAGAGTAACTGAATGTGGACACAAGGAGTTTCGGCTAACGACCGGCTAAACCCGGGATGACTCTCAGTCAAGCAGCTATTTATAATGTAAAGTGGCAGACTTGGAGGAGTAATCTGCAACCTCGTTAGGCTCAGTGCCTGGGTCGGCTAGGTTTAACCGATTTGAACCAGGCCGAGTTGAAAAAAACAAAGGCGCGGGTCTGGGGGCACAGACCATACAACAATGCTGGCTGGAGCTCTGGACCACAGCCATTAAGAAGGTGACCCAGGTAGGGTGCCACTTTCCAGCCCAGTTTTGCACCCTATCGATGCCCCACTGTAACCTCCGACAGCTCCCCTCACTATCCACAACACCTCCAACCTTTGTGTCATCAGCAAATTTACTAACCCATCCAGGTCATTTGGCGGCCACCGGGAGGTGCCGTCTCCTTCTCCGCTGGATGGACTGTAGGTGCTGGTCGAAGCGGTCTCCCAGTCTGGGCCCGTACAGGAGGCCACACCAGGAGCAGACTCCCAGGCGAAATGTCGCCTCACCTGGAAGGACTGAATGGTAGTGAGGGAGGAGATCCAGGGGCAGGTTCGGCACTTCTCGCGGAGGCCACCCATTTTAATTCGACTTCCCATTCCCATTCCAACATGTCTGTCCACAGCCTCCTCTGTCTACTGCCACAATGAGGCCACTCTCAGGTTAGAGGAACAACTCCTTATTCTGTCTGGACAGCCTCCAACCTGATGACATGTTACGTGAAACCAGCAGTAAGGGATGTGGAACGGAGTCAGGGAATTATTGCAGAACAATTAAACACTCAAGCAGAAACATAGAAAATTAAGCAAGCGACTAACTTAAAACGACGTTAACAGCGCTGTGCACCTATAGCACCCAAACGGTTAAACTCAGAAACAATTCCTAACAGAGTCTTACTGGAGCAGAGTCTCAGAATGTCAGTTCAGAAAGTTTCAAGGGGTTCATGGGGGAATCGAGAGGAGAGACTTTTAGTTTCGAAGTGTAGCGAAGTGACGATCTTGAAGACGTACACAACGCTAGAAGAACTCAGCAGGTCAGGCAGCATCCGTGAGAAAAGAGTAGCCAACGTTTCGGGCCGAGACCCTTCATCAGGAATGGGGGGCGGGGGGAAGAGAGGGCCGAAGCCCAGTAATAGGGGAGGGGATAAGGGACGATCTTGAAGACGGAGATTCAAAATAGAGCGAAGAAGCGAGTCCCGCAGAGATACGCCAAAACTGGGATACAGAACACAGTAGAATTTCTTTTAAGACGTTTACTGAAATAATTACACCTCATTTATGCCAAATTTTCATTGATTCTATATCCTCCGGGACCCTCCCAAAAACTTTCTACGAGGCATCAGTTTCATTAATTCCCAAAAAAGAAAAAGATTTATCTGAATGTGCCTCTTACAGACCAATTTCCTTATTAAATGTGGATTCTGAAATTCTTTCTTGGCTAACAGGCTCGAGAATATTTTACCTAAGATTATTTCTAAGGATCAAACTGAATTTATTAATATTCATATTTTAATATTTGGAGATTATTGAACATTATTCATTCCTCTGCATCTAAGGAATCTGAATGTGTTGTTTCCCTTGATGCAGAGAAAGCCTTTGATAAGGTAGGATGGTCTTATTTATTCGAGGTTTCAGAAAGATTGAATTTTGCTCCAGGTTTTATTTCCTGGATTAAGCTGATCAATCAAGTTCCTATGGCAGCAGTTATAACTAACAATAAAAAATCTCCTTAGTTTAGGCTATACAGCGGTACCCAGCAGGGTTGTCTTCTTAGTCCGCTGTTATTCAACCCGGCTTTAGAACCTCTTGCTATTGCTCTTCGGGACTCCAACAATGTTCAAGGCGTTAAGGAGATAAAGTGCGTAAGGTTTCGTTGCATGCAGATGACTTGTAAGTTTATATTTCAGATCCTAAGAAATCTATTCCTTCTATGTTATCTATATTTTCTGAATTTAGGTTTTCTGGATATAAATTAAATTTGCACAAAAGTGAGTTATTTCCTATTAATAACTACTTGGATCAATATGATCAAATTCCTTTTAGCATTGCTAGAAGTTACTTACCTTGGTATTAAAATTACCAAAAATTTCAAAGACCTATATAAATATAACTTCCTTCCATTAATTGAATACACAGAAAAAATACTTTCTAAATGGTCTCCTATGACATTATCATTAATTGGTTGAATTAATGCTATTAAAATGATAGTGTTACTGAAGTTCTTATATGTATTCCAAACAATCCCTTCCTTTGTTCCTAAACTGTTTTTGATAGAATAGACTCTAAAATTTTATCTTATATTTGGTTTAATAAAAATCCTAGATTGAGTAAACCTCTATTGCAGAAATTAAAAAAAAAGAATGTTGGTATGGCTTTGCCAAACTTTAGAATGTATTACTGGGCAATTAATATTCGATATATTTCGTTTTGGATTCATTATTCAGACATACATGGGTGGATTTGGAGAAAAACTTGGTGAAGGGGTATTCTTTAGCCTCTTTACTGGGATCTCCTCTTCCTTTTTTGCTTTCTAAGATTGGTAGTCGAGACCTCAATCCCATTATTAAACATACATTAAGAATTTGGTTTCAATTTCGTCGATTTTTTGAGTTTAATAACTTTCTTCTTTCTAGTAAAATCCATCTTAATTATTTTTTTAAACCATCGATTTCCAATCAGACATTTTTAATTTGGAAAACCAAAGGAATAATAACTTTTTAGAATTGTTTATGGGGGATTGTTTAATGTCTTTCACTCAGTTAGTGGACAAATATGACTTATCTAATGCACACTTTTTTTAGATATTTACAAATTAGGAATTTTTTACATAGTTTACTTCCAAATTTTCCCTCTGCTTATTCACCCATTATAGATACTCTTTTTCAGGTTAAACCATTTCAAAAAGGACTGATAGCTATAATTTATAAATGGTTATTGAATTTGCAAAAGGTATCTCAGGATAAAATTAAAGGTGTGTGGGAATTGGAATTTCGAGTCACTTTCAGATAATCAATTGGGATAAAAATTTTCATTTGGTAAATACTTCATCTATTTGTGCCCATCATTCCTTGATACAGTTCAAGGTAGTACATCGGGCACATATGTCAAAGGACAAATTAGCCTGTTTCTTTCCCAGTATTAACCCTATTTGTGACAGATGTAATACTGAGGTGGCTACTTTAACTCATATGTTTTGATCTTGTATCAAGAAAGATAATTTTTGGAAAGATGTCTTTAGAACTTTATCAAAAGTCTTGAATTTGGACCTACAACCAAACTTACTTACAGCAATTTTTGGGATCACTCCACCGGAAGCAGGATATATTCCTGTTTCCGCTCGACGGATGATAGCTTTTACAACTGTATTGGCTAGGAGAGGCATTTTGGTTAAATGGAAGGACTCTAATCCACCTACTGTTTTTTATTGGCTTACCTCCATTATGTCCTGTCTAAGTTTAGAGAAAATAAGGAGTCGGACATTTGATACATCCCTTAAATTTGAAGAAACCTGGCGACCTTTTATTCAATGTTTTCAAATGGTTTGATTGATTGCTCTTCCAGTTACTTTCTCGAAACTTTGGATTTGACCAGAACGTTTCTCTCTCTTTTCTTGTTTTTGCTCTCAGCCTGGGCTGCCCAGTCTCTCTTTTTTTTTTTGTTTAGTGGGGTTTTTTATGTATATAAACATTATAAAAGTTTCTTTATCTTTTTTCTTCTTTTCATGGAATGATAAGAGGAGATTTGATCATCTTATTTTTTATTATTATATACTATTAGATTAATACTATGTGTGTTCATTTTACCTTTTATATGAATTGTTATCGATATAGATATTTGAGGTAATTTTCCTCTTGTTTATATATATGTACTTTTTTAATTAATAAAAAGATTGATAAAGAAAAGAAAGAAAGAAACTGGGGTTCATAACACACAGATTTCCAGTACCTCACATACTGTTCCAAGAATTGACACTAGGGTACACAACACACCGATGTCCAGTACATCACGTCCCGTGCCAGGTGTTGAAACTGGGGCTTTTAACACATAAGCATCGATTTCTCCTGCTTCCGGTAATGTCCCCCCTTTATCATTCCCCATTCCCTTTTCCCTCTCTCACCTTATCTCCTTGCCTGCCCATCACCTCCCTCTGGTGCTCATCCCCCTTCCCCTTCTTCCATGGCCTCTTGCCCTCTCCTGTCAGATTCCCCCTTCTCCAGCCCTGTTCCTCTTTCACCAATTTCTCAGCTCTTCCCCGTCTCCCGGTTTCACCTATCACCAACAAACTTGTATTTCTTCCACCTTCTTACTCTGATCTCGTCTCCCACCCCCCCCCCCAGTCCCGATGAAGGGTCTCGGCCCAAAACGTCGACTGTTTACTCCTTTCCGTAGATGCTGCCTGGCCTGCTGAGCTCCTCCAGCATTGTGTCTGAGTGAGTGAGTGAGTGAGTGAGCGAGTGAGTGAGTGAGTGTCTGAGTGAGTGACTGAGTGTCTGACTGAGTGACTGAGTGTGTGTGTGAGTGAGTGAGTGTCTGAGTGAGTGTGTGTCTGAGTGAGTGAGTGAGTGAGTGACTGAGTGAGTGTCTGAGTGACTGAGTGAGTGTCTGAGTGTGTGAGTGAGTGTCTGAGTGAGTGAGTGTGTGAGTGACTGAGTGAGTGAGTGAGTGTGTGAGTGAGTGAGTGAGTGTCTGAGTGAGTGAGTGTGTGTCTGAGTGAGTGAGTGACTGTGTGAGTGTCTGAGTGTGTGAGTGAGTGAGTGTCTGAGTGTGTGAGTGAGTGTCTGAGTGAGTGAGTGTGTGAGTGACTGAGTGAGTGAGTGAGTGAGTGAGTGTGTGAGTGAGTGAGTGAGTGTCTGAGTGAGTGAGTGTGTGTCTGAGTGAGTGAGTGACTGTGTGAGTGTCTGAGTGTGTGAGTGAGTGAGTGTCTGAGTGAGTGAGTGTGTGTCTGAGTGAGTGAGTGAGTGAGTGTGTGTCTGAGTGAGTGAGTGAGTGTCTGAGTGAGTGAGTGTCTGAGTGTGTGAGTGTGTGAGTGTGGGTGTGTGTCTGAGTGAGTGAGTGAGTGAGTGTCTGAGTGTGTGAGTGAGTGAGTGTATGAGTGAGTGAGTGTGGGTGTGAGTGAGTGAGTGTCTGAGTGAGTGAGTGAGTGAGTGAGTGTCTGAGTGAGTGAGTGAGTGTGTGAGTGAGTGAGTGTATGAGTGAGTGAGTGTGGGTGTGAGTGAGTGAGTGTCTGAGTGAGTGAGTGTGTGAGTGAGTGAGTGAGTGAGTGTCTGAGTGAGTGAGTGAGTGAGTGAGTGAGTGAGTGAGTGAGTGAGTGTCTGAGTGTGTGAGTGAGTGAGTGTATGAGTGAGTGAGTGTGGGTGTGAGTGAGTGAGTGTCTGAGTGAGTGAGTGAGTGAGTGAGTGAGTGTCTGAGTGAGTGAGTGAGTGAGTGAGTGTGTGAGTGAGTGAGTGAGTGTATGAGTGAGTGAGTGTGGGTGTGAGTGAGTGAGTGTCTGAGTGAGTGAGTGTGTGAGTGAGTGAGTGAGTGAGTATCTGAGTGAGTGAGTGAGTGAGTGAGTGTATGAGTGAGTGAGTGTGGGTGTGAGTGAGTGAGTGTCTGAGTGAGTGAGTGTGTGAGTGAGTGAGTGAGTGAGTATCTGAGTGAGTGAGTGAGTGAGTGAGTGAGTGAGTGAGTGTCTGAGTGTGTGAGTGAGTGAGTGTATGAGTGAGTGAGTGTGGCTGTGAGTGAGTGAGTGTCTGAGTGAGTGAGTGAGTGTCTGAGTGTCTGAGTGAGTGAGTGTGTGTCTGAGTGAGTGAGTGTGTGAGTGTGAGTGAGTGAGTGAGTGAGTGTCTGAGTGAGTGAGTGAGTGAGTGAGTGAGTGAGTGTCTGAGTGTGTGAGTGAGTGAGTGTATGAGTGAGTGAGTGTGGGTGTGAGTGAGTGAGTGTCTGAGTGAGTGAGTGAGTGTCTGAGTGTCTGAGTGAGTGTGGGTGTGAGTGAGTGAGTGAGTGTGTGTGTGAGTGTCTGAGTGAGTGAGTGAGTGAGTGAGTGTGTGTCTGAGTGTGTGAGTGAGTGAGTGAGTGTCTGAGTGAGTGAGTGTCTGAGTGTGTGAGTGAGTGTCTGAGTGAGTGAGTGTGTGAGTGAGTGAGTGTCTGAGTGTGTGAGTGAGTGAGTGAGTGTCTGAGTGAGTGAGTGTGTGAGTGAGTGAGTGTGTGAGTGACTGCGTCTGTTGCATCTGCAGAAAATCTCTTGTTTTCAATCACCCTCTGGATCCATTTCAATAAGGATTTAACGATGGACAAATGCCAGGTCTTTGTCCATGGGAACTATCATAAATGATCATGGTCCTCCACCCATCTACAGATACATATCTTCCATTGTGTCATAGCCTAAGAGCACTAAAAGACAGAAGTAGGCAGTTCGGCCCATCTAGTCTGTGCCAAAATATTATTCTGTCGAGGACCGTGCGCTGGCTACTTTGTGCAACAGCCTCGCCACGTCACACACAGGCGTTCTCCACAAAGACGATCCAAACACCCTAACATGGCAGAAATATCTGGATCCCGGATCGGTCTCTACAGCGACCTGCAGACTCGCCTCACCGCCAGAGTGATCCCCAGATGAACATCGGACTCGGATCGAGTGATCCCACCACCGCATTGACGCTATTACAGCTCGGGGCGTCGGGGTTCAGAGTTCAATCCCAACCTCCTCCGCAGGGAGTCTGCACGCCCTCCCTGTGGTTTTCCTCCCACAGTCCAAAGACGTACCAGTTAGTAGGTTAATTGCTCGTTGTGAATCGTCCCGATAGGATTAATCGGGGGTTGCCGGGCAGCGCGGCCCCAAAGTTCGGAAGGCCCTGCTCTGCACTGAATCTCAAAGTAAAAATTTAAAAAAATAATCAGATCCAGTTGTGAAGAGAAATGTGCTGATCCTCCTCCGCTAATTACACCCCATTGTCCCCTTTGAAATATTGTAAGGGCTTAAAAAGAATTGATCACTGCTGAATGTTTGCTATGACTTCCAACCAGCTGAGTCAACGCGCTCCATAACTCTTCTCAGGTGTGGTCACAATGCTGACTCCTCACTTAGGCCTCTCAGCATCAGGCTACATCCACACTACGCCGGATAAATCCGTAACCAAAGCTTTTTCTCTTTGTTTTTACCCTCCACCCACACTAAAACGGCGTTTTCGTCCCCCGAAACCGGAGCTTTTCAGAAACGCTTTCCAGGCTGAGTATTTTTGAAAACGCTGCTCGGGCAGATCAGTGTGGACGGAGTAACCGGAGAAATCTGAAAACGCTGTCAGACGGCAGCGTGCCATTTCATTGCTTTCTTTAACGCAACCTAACAATTTCAGAACAGACGGCAAAGAGACTGAAGCCAGAAGAGTTAGACCCAATACTTTGACCCATAACTTACTGAATAAATACTTACTTTGCCCTGTTTTCTGTCCTTGCTCGTATGAAGGTGGTTTACCCATTTATGCAAGTACTTCTCTGACAATAGATGTGTAACAGCCTAATGTAACATTGTATGGAAATACAAGATAACACTGATGCAGACATGTTTTACACATTTAACAAGGGGCTTTATTAATGCAACAGAGTTAGTCAGTTTTCCAATGTTTGTTGTCAGCCGGGTCAATCTGTCCGTGAACTCCCTGTCGGTTGCCGCTGTACGCTCCAGTATTTGTTTTTTATAGTTTTGAGTTCTCCTGCGCAAAAGCCTACAGCTGCACGTCTTTTAAGTTTTTCTCGTCTGCAGCTGGACAAACGCGCACTTTTACGGCGAGATTCGACACCAAACATGTCGCTTGTTTTCGGCAGACGTGTCCTGCGCATGCGCAGGAGGAGGCGATTCACCAAAATCTCCGTTTCAGTGTGGATAGAGATATTTTCAATAACGCATAGTGTGGACGCCTATCGTTTTTACGCGAAACCAACATTTTCAAAATGATCCGGTCTAGTGCGGACGTAGCCTTAGTCTAGACCTAAGGGAGGCATTGAACCGAGTGAAATGCACTTCCAGCAGAGCTCATAATTGTTTAAGAACGGCCAGTGATTAGAAACAAAAGAACCTGTTACAAGCCATTGGCATTACAGGGAGCCATTGACTGACGTGCAGGAGAATCTGAAAAGCGGCTTTGATGTCTTTAATTGTCGCTGCATGATGTTGGTGCGGGCCCCGTTCAGGACATACACCTGAAATGCTGTGTTTACCCTCAGTATTGTCAAGGACACGTCAGACTACAAGGTATAGGATCAGAATTAGCCCATTGAGTCTGCTCCTCCATTTCATCATGTCAGATCCATTTCCCTCTCAGCCCCAATCTCCTGCCTTCTCCCCGTATCCCATCACGCCCTGACTATTCAAGAACCTATCAACATCTGGTTTAAATATACCCGATGAATCGGCCTCCACAGCTGCCAGTGACAACAAATTCCACAGAGTCACCACCCTCTGGCTGAAGAAATTCCTCCTCATCTCCGATCTAAATGAATGCCCCTCTATTCTGAGGCTGTGTCCTCTGGTCCTGGTCTTGGACTCTTCCACTATAGGAAACATCCTCTCCACACCCACCCTATCTGTGTCCTCTGGTCCTAGACTCCCCCACTATAGGAAACATCCTCTCCACATCCACTCTATCTGTGTCCTCTGGTCCTAGACTCCCCCACTATAGGAAACATCCTCTCCACATCCACTCTATCTGTGTCCTCTGGTCCCAGACTCCCCCACTATAGGAAACTTCCTCTCCACATCCACTCTATCTGTGTCCTCTGGTCCTAGACTCCCCCACTATAGGAAACATCCTCTCCACACCCACCCTATCTGTATCCTCTGGTCCCAGACTCCCCCACTATAGGAAACATCCTCTCCACATCCACTCTATCTGTGTCCTCTGGTCCCAGACTCCCCCACTATAGGAAACTTCCTCTCCACATCCACTCTATCTGTGTCCTCTGGTCCTAGACTCCCCCACTATAGGAAACTTCCTCTCCACATCCACTCTATCTGTGTCCTCTGGTCCTAGACTCCCCCACTATAGGAAACATCCTCTCCACACCCACCCTATCTGTATCCTCTGGTCCCAGACTCCCCCACTATAGGAAACATCCTCTCCACATCCACTCTATCTGTGTCCTCTGGTCCTAGACTCCCCCACTATAGGAAACATCCTCTCCACATCCACTCTATCTGTGTCCTCTGGTCCTAGACTCCCCCACTATAGGAAACATCCTCTCCACACCCACCCTATCTGTGTCCTCTGGTCCCAGACTCCCCCACTATAGGAAACATCCTCTCCACATCCACCCTATCTATATCCTCTGGTCCCAGACTCCCCCACTATAGGGAACATCCTCTCCACACCCACTCTATCTGTATCCTCTGGTCCCAGACTCCCCCACTATAGGAAACATCCTCTCCACATCCACTCTATCTGTGTCCTCTGGTCCTAGACTCGCCCACTATAGGAAACATCCTCTCCACATCCACTCTATCTGTGTCCTCTGGTCCTAGACTCCCCCACTATAGGAAACATCCTCTCCACATCCACTCTATCTGTGTCCTCTGGTCCTAGACTCCCCCACTATAGGAAACATCCTCTCCACATCCACTCCATCTGTGTCCTCTGGTCCTAGACTCCCCCACTATAGGAAACATCCTCTCCACATCCACTCTATCTGTGTCCTCTGGTCCTAGACTCGCCCACTATAGGAAACATCCTCTCCACATCCACTCTATCTGTGTCCTCTGGTCCTAGACTCCCCCACTATAGGAAACATCCTCTCCACATCCACTCCATCTGTGTCCTCTGGTCCTAGACTCCCCCACTATAGGAAACATCCTCTCCACATCCACTCTATCTGTGCCTTCTGGTCCTAGACTCCCCCACTATAGGAAACATCCTCTCCACAACCACTCTATCTGTGCCTTCTTGTCCTATACTCCCCCACTATAGGAAACATCCTCTCCACATCCACTCTATCTGTGTCCTCTGGTCCTAGACTCCCCCACGATAGGAAACATCCTCTCCACATCCACTCTATCTGTGTCCTCTGGTCCTAGACTCCCCCACTATAGGAAACATCCTCTCCACATCCACTCTATCTGTGCCCTCTGGTCCTAGACTCCCCCACTATAGGAAACATCCTCTCCACATCCACTCTATCTGTGTCCTCTGGTCCCAGACTCCCCCACTATAGGAAACATCTTCTCCACATCCACTCTATCTGTGTCCTCTGGTCCTAGACTCCCCCACAATAGGAAACATCCTCTCCACATCCACTCTATCTGTGTCCTCTGGTCCTAGACTCCCCCACTATAGGAAACATCCTCTCCACATCCACTCTATCTGTGTCCTCTGGTCCTAGACTCCCCCACTATAGGAAACATCCTCTCCACATCCACTCTATCTGTGCCCGCTGGTCCTAGACTTCCCCACTATAGGAAACATCCTCTCCACATCCACTCTATCTGTGCCCTCTGGTCCTGGTCTTGGACTCTTCCACCATAGGAAAGATCCTCTCCCATCGAGGGTTTTCAATGGGATCCTCACCACAGCCCCCTATTGTTCTGAATTCCCGTGAGTACGACCACAGTGGTTGTGCGACCCCTCCCAGCTGCCCTGCAATCGTTTTGATCTCCGACAGTCAGCCAGAAGGTCCTGCTGTTCAAGAGCAAAGACTGTTAGCTTTTCGCCCCAGGCTGTGAGACGTCTGAACACACTGCTGCCACCCAGTACAGTACACGTTATTGATGACATTAGCATTATACTGTTGTATGTCTACATCAGAATCAGAATCACCGGCATCTGACATGAAATTTGTTAACTTAGCAGCAGCAGTTCAGTGCACTGCATAATCTAGCAGAGAAAAAAACAATAAATAAAACACAATAATAATAATAAACAAAGTAAATCAATTACAGTATATCTATATTGAATAGATAGTGTTGGCACGTGGCCAAGTGGTTAAGGCTTTGGGCTGGCAATCTGAAGGTCGTTAGTTCGAGGCAGAGTGTGTGTCCTTGAGCAAGGCACTTAACCACACACTGCTCCTGCAGGTTTATAGCCCAGTGGCGGCGGTGGGTGCAGTGTGGACAAGACAAGACAGGACAAAAAACATGCAAAAACAGAAATACCACATATTAAAAAAAAAGTGAGGTAGTGTCCAAAGATTTAACGTCCATTTTGAAATCGGATGGCAGAGGGGAAGAAGCTGTTCCTGAATCGCTGAGTGTGGGCCTTCAGGCTCCTGTACCCCCTCCCTGATGGCAGAGGGGAAGATGCTGTTCCTGAATCGCTGAGTGTGTGCCTTCAGGCTCCTGTACCTCCTCCCTGATGGCAGAGTGGAAGAAGCTGTTCCTGAATCGTTGAGTGTGTGTCTTCAGGCTCCTGTACCTCCTCCCTGATGGCAGAGGGGAAGAAGCTGTTCCTGAATCGTTGAGTGTGTGTCTTCAGGCTCCTGTACCTCCTCCCTGATGGCAGAGGGGAAGAAGCTGTTCCTGAATCGTTGAGTGTGTGTCTTCAGGCTCCTGTACCTCCTCCCTGATGGCAGAGGGGAAGAAGCTGTTCCTGAATCGCTGAGTGTGTGCCTTCAGGCTCTTGTTACATCCTACCTGATGGTATCAGTGAGAAAAGGGCATGCCCTGGGTGCTGGAGGTTCTTAATAATGGACACTGCCTTTCTGAAACACCGCTCCCTGTAGATGTCCTGGGAACTTTGTAGACTAGCACACAAGATGGAGCTGACTAGATTTACAACCCTCTGCAGCTTCTTTCAGTCCTGTGCAGTAGCTCCCTGCCCCCCATCCCAGACAGTGATGCAGCCTGTCAGAATGCTCTCCACGGTACATCTATAGAAGTTTTTGAGTGTTTTTGTTGACATGCTGAATCTCTTCAAACTCCTAATGAAGTATAGCCGCTGTCTTGCCTTCTTTATAACCACATCGATGTGTTGGGACCAGGTTAGATCCTCAGAGATCTTGACACCCAGGAACTTGAAGCTGCCCACTCTCTCCACATCAGATCCCTCTATGAGGATCGGTGTGTGTTCCTTCATCTTACCCTTCCTGAAGCCCACAATCAGCTCTTTTGTCTTACTGACGTTACTGAGTGCCAGGTTGTTGCTGTGGCACCATTCCACGAGTTGGCATATCTCACTCCTGTATGCCCTCTCGTCACCACCTGAGAATTCAGCCAACAGTATTGATAGTCAGCGAGAAGGATATGTTATCACCAAACCGCACAGATTGTGGTCTTCTGATTAGGAAGTCGAGAATCCAATTGCAGAGCGAGGTACAGAGGCCCAGGTTCTGTAACTTCTCAATCAGGATTGTGGGAATGTTGGTATTAAATGCTGAGCTATAGTCGATGAACAGCATCCTGGCGTAGGTGTTGGTGTTGTCCAGGTGGTCTAAAGCCGTGTGGAGAGCCATTGAGATTGTGTCTGCCGTTGTAGCGATAGGCGAATTGCATCGGGTCCAGGTCCTTGCTGAGTCTAGTCATGACCAACCTCTCATCAAAGCACAGAACGGAAAGAAGCTGCAGACGGCTGTAAACCTAGTCAGCTCCATCTTGGGTACCAGCCCACAAAGTACCCAGGACATCTTCAGGGAGTGGTGTCTCAGAAAGGCAGCGTCCATTATTAAGAACCTCCAGCACCCAGGACATACCCTTTTCTCACTCTTACCATCAGGGAGGAGGTACAGGAGCCTGAAGACACACACTCAACGATTCAGGAACAGCTTCTTCCCCTCTGCCATCAGGGAGAGGGTACAAGAGCCTGAAGGCACACACTCAACGATTCAGGAACAGCTTCTTCCCCTCTGCCATCAGGGAGGAGGTACAGGAGCCTGAAGGCACACACTCAACGATTCAGGAACAGCTTCTTCCCCTCTGCCATCAGGGAGGGGGTACAGGAGCCTGAAGACACACACTCAGCGATTCAGGAACAGCTTCTTCCCCTCTGCCATCAGGGAGGAGGTACAGGAGCCTGAAGACACACACTCAACGATTCAGGAACAGCTTCTTCCCCTCTGCCATTGGGGAGGAGGTACAGGAGCCTGAAGACACACACTCAACAATTCAGGAACAGCTTCTTCCCCTCTGCCATCAGGGAGGAGGTACAGGAGCCTGAAGACACACACTCAACGATTCAGGAACAGCTTCTTCCCCTCTGCCATCGGGGAGGAGGTACAGGAGCCTGAAGACACACACTCAACAATTCAGGAACAGCTTCTTCCCCTCTGCCATCAGGGAGGAGGTACAGGAGCCTGAAGACACACACTCAACAATTCAGGAACAGCTTCTTCCCCTCTGCCATCAGGGAGGAGGTACAGGAGCCTGAAGACACACACTCAACAATTCAGGAACAGCTTCTTCCCCTCTGCCATCTGGGAGGAGGTACAGGAGCCTGAAGACACACACTCAACAATTCAGGAACAGCTTCTTCCCCTCTGCCATCAGGGAGAGGGTACAGGAGCCTGAAGACACACACTCAATGATTCAGGAACAGCTTCTTCCCCTCTGCCATCAGGGAGAGGGTACAGGAGCCTGAAGGCACACACTCAACGATTCAGGAACAGCTTCTTCCCCTCTGCCATTCGATTACTAAATGGACACTACCTCACATTTTTTTAATATACAACATTTCTGTTTGTTTGTACATTTTAAAAATCTGTTCAATATATGTATACTGCAATTGATTTATTTATTTATTATTACTATTTTTAATTATATTTGTTACTATTTTTCTCTTCTATATTATGTATTGCATTGAACTGTGCTGCTAAGTTAGCAAATTTTATGACACAGACTGGTGATAATAAACCTGATTCTGATTGTAAACGCCAATCTGTAACTGTGCTACAAGTTCATCAACTTTATTCCATACATTGCAGCATCCAAGTATAACACCTTTTCGATAACAATAATAATGGAAAAGTGGAAAAAACACAGTAATAATGGGAAAAATCACAATAAATACAAATACATTAGGTAGCTTCTACACACAGATTGATTGTGTGTCCATAAAGTGACGCTGGGCACAGGAGTGTCTGTACACAAGGTGACTCTGACAGGAAATGATAAAGTAGTGGTGGTTGGGGGTGTGGAGGGGTGGGTCAGTGGGTGGTTGGGGGTGTGTGGAGGGGTGGGTCAGTGGGTGACTGGGGGTGTGTGGAGGGGTGGGTCAGTGGGTGATTGGAGGGTGCAGAGGGGTGGGTCAGTGGGTGGTTGGGTGTGTGGAGGGGTGGGTCAGTGGGTGGAGGTGTTGATCAGCCTTAGTGCTTGGGGACTTCCTGACTGCCCATTACACCGCTGGTGTTTGGGACGACAGTGAAGGTCCACCATCTCTGGTGGTGTTCAGAGATTCCCCGATCATGCCCGTAGCTTCCTCTCGGTTTTTGCTACTGTCAGACGTGCAAGTGCCAGGCGGAGACTCAGGAACACCGTCACACTCAGATGTAGCAGGATTCTTCATTGCAGTTTGCGTAACGGTTTTGTTTCACCGGTCAGCGCTGTTGGTGCTGAGCTGAGCCCTCGAACCTGGAGGACCACTCTTAGTCTGGCCGCTACCCTTTGCCCTGTTTGTCATGGGTGACCCGACCGAGAGCCAAAGCCTAAAGCCCCAGCTCTCCAACCCCTTCAACGAGGTTGCGGTTCCCTCGGAGGTCTGCTTGGGGAAAGTAACTGTTTCTGAGTCTGGTGCTCCTGGCGTGAATGCTACAGAGCCTCCTCCCTGATGGAAGTGGGGACAAACAGTGAGCAGGGTTGGTGGGATCCTTCACGATATTACTGCCCGTCCCATCGCGATGTTACGTTTGCATGTTTTATGCGGTCCCCCCAATTATCTGCTTCATCTTTATGTATCCCGAAGGCGCACGTACCTCCAGCAGCCAGGGTTTCAAGGTGTGGTCCAGCAGGACGTCAAAGCCGAGGATCTGAAAGCAGGCGCTCCCGGACACGTGCTTCGGGAAGCAGGTGATGTAGTTGTGCTTCAGGGCCGGATACGCAGACAGGATGGTTTTGATGACCACGTCTTCAATACTGCTCCACAGCCTCTCCAGGTCATAGGCATTGCTCTCCATGTACCGGTTAAAGAAAGACAGCTTTCTGCAAGAAACAACATTTTACAGAGCCGTCAGTTCCAATCCATCGCAGGCCACCGTCCATCCATCGGACGGCATTGCCCAGTGACTCCGCTGACCAGGCACTCTGCCCCATCATTTGTGTTATTGTGTGAGAGGCCAATAGCACTGCAAGCCACAAGACAGTCTGCATTTCCATTGAAGGAAATATCCACTCTCTTGATTAATGTTCCCCCTTTTTTGACAGGATTTGTCGGAGGTGATTTCTTCCCCATCCAGAGTTGCCTTTGAGAAGGTGGACTGCACCCTTAACCCACGATATTCCATCTTGTGAAGATGCCTCGTGGTTGACATTCACAGTCAGAGAGCACTACAGTGAACAAACAGGCCCTTTGGCCCATCTAGTCCATGCCGAAACCTGCTAAACTGCCTACACCCATTGACCTGCCCCAGGACCATAGCCCTCCATACCCCTCCCATCCTGTCCAAACTTCGCTTACACGTTGAAATCGAGCACGCGTGCAGCACTTGTGTTGGCAGCTCGTTCCACACTGGCCATGGCCATCTGAGTGAAGACATTTCTCCTCATGTTCCCCTTAAACGTTTCACCTTTCACCCTTAACCCATGATCTCTGGTTGTGGTCACACTCGACCTCAGTCGCAAAAGCCTGCTTGCATACACCCTATCTATACCCTTCATAAGCCTGGCTACTTCTGTCAAATCTCCTCTCAACCTTCTACATTCTAAGGAATAAAGTCCTAACCTATTCAATCTTTCCTTATAACTCAGGTCCTCCAGGCCCAGCTACATTCTTGTAAATTTTTCCTGTACTCTTTCAACCTTATTTACTGTCCATCTTTCCTGTAGGTAGGTGACCAAAACGGCACACGATACTCCAAGTTATGCCTCATCAATGTCTTATGCAACTTCAACATAACATCCCATCTCCTGTACTCAATACATTGATTTATGAAAGCCAGAGTGACAACAGCTTTCTTTCTACCTGTGACACTACTTTAAACAAATTATGGGCCTCTATTCTCAGATCCCTTTGCTCTACCGCACTCCTCAGTGCCCCGCCATTCACTGTGTGAGACCTTCCCCGGCTGGTCCTACCTAAATGTAACGCCTCGCGCTTGTCTGCATTAACTTCCAGCTGCCATTTTTCAACCCATTTTCTCAGCTGATCCAGATCCCTCTGCAAGCCATGACCGCCTTCCTCAATGTCCACTTTATCCCCAAACTTGGTGTCATCTGCAAATTTGCTGATCCAGTTAACTACATTATCATCCAGATCATTGATACAGAAGACAAACGACAATGGGCCCGGCGCTGGTCACGGGCCTCCAGTCAGAGAGGCAACCCTCTAGTACCACTCTCTGGCTTCTCCCACAAAGCCAATGTCTAATCCAGTTTACCAGCTCTGCTGAATGCCGAGCGACTGAACCTTCTTGACCAGCCTCACATGCGGGACCTTGTCAAGTGCCTTGCTAAAGTCCATGCAGACAACATCCACTGCTTTGCCTTCATCCGCTTTCCTGGTAACTTCCTCGTAAAACTCTACAAGATTGGTTAGACATGACTTGCCATGCTGACTATCCAAATACTCATCTATCCAGTCCCTTGGAATACTTTCCAATAACTATCCCACTACAGATGTCAGACTGAGCAGTCTGTAATTTCCTGGTTTATCTTTAGAACCTTTCTTGTCACTAAGAGTTGTTTAAATATCTCTGCTCGGGCCCCTGCTGTTTCTGCACTTGCCTCCCCCAGGGTCTGAGGGAACAGCTTGTCAGGCCCTGGGGATTCACCCACCCTGATTTTCCTCAGGACAGCAAGCACCTCCTCCTCTGTAATCTGTACAGGGTCCATGAAGCTACGGCCCACTGCAAGCAACGGTAAGCCCACAGCAGTGTCGGAGGCCTCGAATATGAAGAGGAAACGGGAGATTTCCCTCACAACAGCTCAATAGCTGCCATGTCTGATAGACCTTTATTCCAGCTTTATTGGATCACTTATGTAAACTTATCTGCCTTAATGGGATCCAGCTCACATTTCTTTTTTTCTAGATCATTGGTTCTTGCTGGACACAGAATACCAGAATGGGACGATCTAAACTAGCGGGACATCCTGAGAGATATTCCAAGCCAGGTAGGCTCACTGTGGTAACTGACTCCTGGTCATTAATGTCATTATTTATCGATCATATATTTAGCTCGATCATTAATAATCGATGATCCCAGGGTGGACAGCTTAACAACACACACAAAATGGCGGAGGAACTCAGCAGTTCGGGCAGCATCTGTGGAGAAGGATAAACGTTCAATGCTTCGGGCCCCACCTACCTGATGAAGGGTCTCGGCCCAAAACATATTCCTTTACACAGACCTACCGAGTTCCTCTAGCATCTTGTGTCCGTTAACTCTGGATTCCAGCATCTGCAGAATCTCTGGTCAATATGGACACCTGAACTTCAATAATCAACCACATTTTATTAATCACATTTTTAATTCACTACTTTGTTTCCTAACTTACCTTGTAGGAAACAAAGTAGAGGTAGATTATTTACTCTTTTTTTCCCCCATTTCTTTGGAGATACAGCATAGTAACAGAGTAACATAGTAACTTCTGGAGCATTGAGCCCACTCTGCCCAATTAAAGGGCAACTCCATACTTACAATGTACGGACAATGCTTTCTCTGAAACTCCATTCGACCTTCACGCCTCCTGATTCACAGCCACACCACACACATCCAAATGAAATTTAATCAGCGTTGTCAACTGGGATTCACGGCTTTCAGGAACCCGTCGTTCAGAGCTGCACTCCAAATTAAACCCACAACACACATTCAGATATGGAGACTGGTCGCCAAAGTCAATCGCTGAACGTCTACGTCCCAACCACAAAGATCACTCCAACACTGACCTTCTATCATGTACACGTACACGGCGCTGGAAGAACTCAGCAGGTCAGGCAGCATCCGTGAGAAAAGAGTAGCCAACGTTTCGGGCCGAGACCCTTCATCAGGAAGAGAGGGCCGAAGCCCAGTAATAGAGATAGGGGAGGGGGAAGGGCTAGAGGCGCCAGGTGGAGAACCAATCAGAGGAAGGGGGGAGGGGGAGGGGATAAGCATGAAAGAACTGTAGAGGTAAAGGAGCAGAAAGTTGAAAGGGGAGAGAGGCAGAGAGGGACCTGGGATAGGGGAAGGGGGAGGGGGAGGGAATTACCGGAAATTGGAGAATTCGATGTTCATACCACCAGGCTGGAGGCTACCCAGGCGGTAGATGAGGCCTGCTGTGAAATCCCTTCTATAATGTGCCTGCTGGTGGTGAAGGGTGCACCCTGGTGCAGATGGTCTCACCTTTTACTGCCTCTGTTTTCATCCTGGATGAAGTTCTTCTTGTTCTTGTTGATGGCGTAGTTGGTGAGGTGCATGCAGACGTCATCCTGTCAGCGGCAAAAGATAAAGATGTTGGTTTCTCAGTCAGGGACGCCGCCCTCAGTTACCGCGTCACACTAACGCCACCTCGGCCGGAAGCCGCGGAAATGCCTCATTCCCCCCGGCTTCACTTTTCCTGGGGTGTCGGAGGGCGGTCGGCAGGTGGCAAGGGGGTGAAAGTGGGGGGAAGCCTCGCATCCTAAAGCAGTTTTTGCAGCCCCAAAACATCGCCAAGTCAAGGGATCGCTCATCGGGAGCGCAGCGCATAAGGGTGGGTGCTGTCAGTCAGAGCAAGGATGCGAGGCTGAGGCTTTATAACTCAGACCGTACTTTGGAGAATTGTGAGCAGTTTTGAGCCCCGTATCTAAGAACTGGTGTGCTGGCACTGGACAGGGTCTGGGGGAGGTTCACGAGAATGAATCTGGGAATGAAAGGGTTGTCATCTGAGGAGCAATGCTCCCTCTGGGCCTGTACTCGCTGAAGTTTAAAAGGGTGATGGGGGATCTCATCGAAAACCATCCAATATTGAAAAGTGATGCGGAGAGGATGTTTCCTGTAGTGGGAGGGGGGACGGCGGTGTCTAGGAGCAGCGGGCAAAGCCTCAGAATAGAAGAACTTCCCTTTCGGGCAGAGATGAGGAATTTCTTCAACCAGAGGGAGGCGAATCTGTGGGATTTGTTGCCACCAGCGGCTGTGGAGGCCGAGTCGCTGAGTGTATTTAAAGTGGAGGCTGATAGGCTCTTGACTGGTCAGGGGGTCAAAGGTTAACGGGAGAAGGCAGGAGAAATCAGTCGAGAGGGATGATAGATCAGCCATCCCTGAGCACAATCCTCCCCACTTTCGAGGACATCTTCAAAAGGCATGCCTCAAAAAGGCAACGTCTATCTTGAGGGACCCTTGCTGGCCAGGTCATGCCCTCTTTACATTGCTACCATCAGGAAGGAGGTACAGGAGCCTGAAGACACACACTCAGTGATTCAGGAATAGCTTCTTCCCCTCTGCCATCGGGGAGGAGGTACAGGAGCCTGAAGGCACACACTCAACGATTCAGGAACAGCTTCTTCCCCTCTGCCATCAGGGAGGAGGTACAGGAGCCTGAAGACACACACTCAATGATTCAGGAACAGCTTCTTCCCCTCTGCCATCAGGGAGGAGGTACAGGAGCCTGAAGACACACACTCAACGATTCAGGAACAGCTTCTTCCCCTCTGCCATCAGGGAGGGGGTACAGGAGCCTGAAGACACACACCCAACGATTCAGGAACAGCTTCTTCCCCTCTGCCATCAGGGAGGAGGTACAGGAGCCTGAAGACACACACTCAGCGATTCAGGAACAGCTTCTTCCCCTCTGCCATCAGGGAGGAGGTACAGGAGCCTGAAGACACACACTCAGTGATTCAGGAACAGATTGCTCCCCTCTGCCATTAGATTTCTGAATGGACAATGGACCCTCAGTAACGTTTATTCTCCTGGCCTTGTTTTTGCACAACTTATTTAATTTTTCAAATATATTTCTTTTTGTAATTTATAGGTTTTATGATTACGTACTGCAATGTACTGCTGCCGCATAACGACAATGATAGCAAACTTGATTCAGATTAGGAAATAAGGGCTGAGTTTTTTTTTACGGGGTAGTCCACGCCGTGAGACTGTAAGATGTAGGAACAGGATTCGGCCATTTGCCCCATCTTGTCTGCTCCGCCATTCCATCAGGGCTGATCCATTTCCCTCTCAGCCCCAATCTCCTGCCTTCCCTCCATATCCATCTATCCTCTGACCAATCAAGAACCTAACAAGCTCTGCCTTAAATATACCCACTCACTTGGCCTCCACAGCATGTGGTAACCAATTCTACAAATTCCTCCTCATCTCCGTTCTAAATGGATGTCCCTCTATTCTGAGGCTGCGTCCTCTTGTCCTAGACTCCCCCACTACAGGAAACATCTCTCCACATCCACTCTATCTGTGTCCTCTGGTCCTAGACTCCCCCACTATAGGAAACATCCTCTCCACATCCACTCTATCTGTGTCTTCTGGTCCTAGACTCCCCCACTATAGGAAACATCCTCTCCACATCCACTCTATCTGTGTCCTCTGGTCCTAGACTCCTCCACTATAGGAAACATCCTCTCCACATCCACTCTATCTGTGTCCTCTGGTCCTAGACTCCCCCACTATAGGAAACATCCTCTCCACACCCGCTCTATCTGTGTCCTCTGGTCCTAGACTTCCCCACTATAGGAAACATCCTCTCCACACCCACTCTATCTGTGTCCTCTGGTCCTAGACTCCCCCACTATAGGAAACATCCTCTCCACACCCACTCTATCTGTGTCCTCTGGTCCTAGACTCCCCCACTATAGGAAACATCCTCTCCACACCCACTCTATTGGTGTCCTCTGGTCCTAGACTCCCCCACTATAGGAAAAATCCTCTCCACACCCACTCTATCTGTGTCCTCTGGTCCTAGACTCCCTCACTATAGGAAACATCCTCTCCACATCCACTCTATCTGTGTCCTCTGGTCCTGGACTCCCCCACTATAGGAAACATCCTCTCCACATACACTGTATCTGTGTCCTCTGGTCCTAGACTCCCCCACTATAGGAAACATCCTCTCCACACCCACTCTATCTGTGCCCTCTGGTCCTAGACTCCCCACTATGGGAAACATCCTCTCCACATCCACACTGTCTGTGTCCTCTGGTCTTGGACTCCTCCACTATAGGAAACATCCTCTCCACATCCACTCTATCTGTGACCTCTGGTCCTAGACTCCCCAACTATAGGAAACATCCTCTCCACATCCACTCTGTCTGTGTCCCCTGGTCCTAGACTCCCCCACTATAGGAAACATCCTCTCCACATCCACTCTATCTGTGTCCTCTGGTCCTAGACTCCCCCACTATAGGAAACATCCTCTCCACATCCACTCTATCTGTGTCTTCTGGTCCTAGACTCCCCCACTATAGGAAACATCCTCTCCACATCTACTCTATCTGTGTCCTCTGGTCCTACACTCCCCCACAATAGGAAACATCTTCTCCACAGCCACTCTATCTGTGTCCTCTGGTCCTAGACTCCTCCACTATAGGAAACATCCTCTCCATATCCACTCTATCTGTGTCCTCTGGTCCTGGACTCCCCCACTATAGGAAACATCCTCTCCACATCCACTCTATCTGTGTCCTCTGGTCCTGGACTCCCCCGCTATAGGAAACATCCTCTCCACATCCACTCTATCTGTGCCCTCTGGTCCTGGACTCCCCCGCTATAGGAAACATCCTCTCCACATCCACTCTATCTGTGTCCTCTGGTCCTAGACTCCCCCACTATAGGGAACATCCTCTCCACATCCACTCTATCTGTGTCCTCTGGTCCTAGACTCCCCCACTATAGGGAACATCCTCTCCACATCCACTCTATCTGTGTCCTCTGGTCCTAGACTCCTCCACTACAGAAAACATCCTCTCCACATCCACTCTATCTGTGTCCTCTGGTCCTAGACTCCCCCACTATAGGAAACATCCTCTCCACACCCACTCTATCTGTGTCCTCTGGTCCTAGACTCCCCCACTATAGGAAACATCCTCTCCACACCCACTCTATCTGTGTCCTCTGGTCCTAGACTCCCCCACTATAGGAAACATCCTCTCCACACCCACACTATCTGTGTCCTCTGGTCCTAGACTCCCCCACTATAGGAAACATCCTCTCCACACCCACTCTATCTGTGTCCTCTGGTCCTAGACTCCCCCACTATAGGAAACATCCTCTCCACACCCACTCTATCTGTGTCCTCTGGTCCTAGACTCCCCCACTATAGGAAACATCCTCTCCACACCCACTCTATCTGTGTCCTCTGGTCCTAGACTCCCCCACTATAGGAAACATCCTCTCCACACCCACTCTATTGGTGTCCTCTGGTCCTAGACTCCCCCACTATAGGAAACATCCTCTCCACACCCACTCTATCTGTGTCCTCTGGTCCTAGACTCCCTCACTATAGGAAACATCCTCTCCACATCCACTCTATCAGTGTCCTCTGGTCCTAGACTCCCCCACTATAGGAAACATCCTCTCCACATCCACTCTATCTGTGTCCTCTGGTCCTAGACTCCCCCACTATAGGAAACTTCCTCTCCACATCCACTCTATCTGTGTCCTCTGGTCCTAGACTCCCTCCCTATAGGAAACATCCTCTCCACATCCACTCGATCTGTGTCCTCTGGTCCTAGACTCCCCCACTACAGGAAACATCCTCTCCACATCCACTCTATCTGTGTCCTCTGGTCCTAGACTCCCCCACTATGGGAAACATCCTCTCCATATCCACTCTATCTGTGTCCTCTGGTCTTGGACTCCCCTACGATAGGAAACATCCTCTCCACATCCACTCTGTCTGTGTCCTCTGGTCTTGGACCCCTCCACTATAGGAGACATCGTCTCCACATCCACTCTGTCAATGCTTTTCAACATTCAATAGGTTTTGATGAGATTTCACCCTCCCTCCCCCAACACCTCAAGTTCTCTAACTTAGCCTCGAAGCCATCAATTCCATCATCAAAATCCTTGACACATAATGTAAAAAGTAGTGGTTCCAACATAACATCCCAACTCCTGTACTCAGTACCTTGACTTATGAAAGCCAGTGTACCAAAATCTCTCTTTATGACCCTATCTACCTGTGATTTCTCTTTCAAGAAATGACGGATCCCTCTGTTCAGTCCTAACATTGATGGTGTTAACTTCTCTATACGGCCATAAAACCACAACCCACAGGAGCTGAATTAGGCCATTTGGCTCATCGTCAGCTCCGCATTCAATCATGGCTGATCCTTTCTCTCCCTTCCTCAGCCTCACCACCCAGCCTTCTCCCCGTAACCTTTGGTGTCGCGGCCATTGAAGAACCAGTCAACTTCTGCCTTAAATACACCCAACAACCTGTCCTCTATAGCGGCCTGTGGTAACAAATTCCACACATTCACTACCCTTTTACTGAAGAAATTTCTCCGCATCTCTGTTTTAAATGGATGTTCATTTGCCATCTCCTTGGCCCCCATTACTATTTCTCTGGCCTCAGTTTCTAGCAGTCCTATATCCACACTCATTTCGCTTCTATTTTTTAGATAGTTGAAAATGCTTTTCCTATCAACTTTTGACATTATTTGCTAGTTTGTTTTCATATTTCATCTTTTTCCTCCTAACGATTCTTTTAGTTGCTCTCTGTGTAGGGTTTTAAAAGCTTCCCAGTCCTCTGTCTTCTCACTAATGTTTGCTCTCTTGTATACCCTCTCTTTTGCTTTTACATTAGCTTTGACTTCCCTTGTCAGCCGCAGTTGTAGCATTTTGCCGTTCGAGTATTTCTTTGCTTTTGGAGTACATTTATCCTGCACCTTCCCCAATTCCCCCAGAAACTTGTACCATTGCTGCTCTGCTGTTTTCCCTGCCAAAATCTCCTCCCAACTCCTCTCTTGCACCTTTACTTTCCTTTCAAATTTCCTGTACTGCACTGAAATATTGCTACGTCAGACTCTACTCTCTCCCTATCAAATTTCAAGTTCAACTCAGTCATATTGTGTTCACTGTCTCCTAAGGGTTCCTTTACCTTAAGCTTCCTGATCATGACGTAGCAGCCAATGGTGATCCCCTGGTAGGCCCCATGACAAGCTGCTCTAAAAAGCCATCGCGTCGGCATTCAACAAACTCACTCTTTTGAGATGCATTACCAACCTGATTTTCCCAATCGAGCTGCATGATAAAATCTCCCATGACTACCATAACATTACCCTTTTGACACGCTTTTTTCTATTTCCTGTTGTAATCTGTGCTCCACGTCCCAGCTACTGTTGGGAGGCCCGTATATAACTGCCATCAGGGTCCTTTTACCCTGGCAGTTTCTTCCCTGGACACTAGGATTCAGCATCTTCTGATTCTACGCCACATCTTTCTGCTGATTTGATACTACACCACCCCCTCTGCCTACCCTCCCATCCCTCTGATACAATGTGTAACCTCATGTGAGTACAATTTTGTTATCAACATTTATGAGAAGTTTGGACAGGTACACGATTGGGAGGTGTATGGAGGGTTATGGTCTGGGTGCAGGTTGATGGGACCAGGCACATTAAATGGTTCAGCATGGACTAGATGGGCCAAAGAGCCTGCTTCTGTGTTGTACTTTTCTATGACTCCATTGCTTTCTCTTGAAATCAAGGCAGATTAACTCCGGGCAACATGCGGGGCCAATAACCGTGGCTGGATGTATCGTTGAGTGTTACATCACACAACCTCCCATCTTCAATCTGTCTCACGATGGAATCATCACTTTTCCTCAATATTTAGGAGAATTACCAGGATGCTGCCTGGATTAGATAATGAGGATGGAAACATAGAAAACCTACAGCACAATACAGGCCCTTCGGCCCACAAAGCTGTGCTGAGCATGTCCTTAGAACTACCTAGGCTTACCCATAGCCCTCTATTTTTCTAAGCTCCATGTATCCATCCAGGAGTCTCTTAAAAGATCCTATCGTTTCCGCCTCCACCACCATCACTGGCAGCCCATTCCACGCGCTCACCACTCATTACCCCTGACATCTGCTCTGTACCTACTTTCAAGCTATGCCCTCTTGTGCTAGCTATTCACATGATCAATGCCTCTCATCTAATACACCTCTATCAGGTCACCCCTCATCCTCTGTCACTCCAAGGAGAAAAGGCCCAGTTCACTCAACCTATTCTCATAAGGCATGCTCCCCAATCCAGGCAACATCCTTGTAAATCTCCTCTGCACCCTTTCTATGGCTTCCACATCCTTCCTGTAGTGTGGCGACCAGAACTGAGCACAGTACTCCTTGTACTGTGCTACCAACACAACTTTCCCTCTACCCCCCCTTTCTGCTTTCCATAGGGAGCGATCCTTGTCCATTCATCCCCCCCATCCCTTCCCACCAATCTCTCTCCTGACACTTATCCTTGTAAACGGAACAAGTGCTACACCTGCCCTTACACTTCCTCCCTCACCACCATTCAGGGCCCCAGACAGTCCTTCCAGGTGAGGCGACACTTCACCTGTGAATAAGCTAGTGTGGTATACTGTGTCTGGTGCTCTCGGTGTGGCCTTTTATATATTGGTGAGACTCGACGCAGACTGGGAGACCATTTCGCTAAACACCTACGCTCGGTCCGCCAGAGAAAGCAGGATATCCCAGTGGCCACACATTTTAATTCCACATCCCATTCCCATTCTGATATGTCTATCCATGGCCTCCTCTACTGTCAAGATGAAGCCACACTCAGGTTGGAGGAACAACACCTTATATACCGGCTGGGTAGCCTCCAACCTGATGGCATAAACATTGACTTCTCTAACTTCCTTTAATGCCCCTCATCCCCTTCTTACCCCCATCCCTGATATATTTAATTTTTCCCCCCTCCTTTTTTTCTCTCTCTGCCCATCACTCTGCCTATTCTCCATCTCCCTCTGGTGCTCTCCTCCCCCTTTCTTTCTCCCTAGGCCTCACGTCCCATGATCCTTTCCCTTCTCCAGCTCTGTATCCCTTTTGCCAATCACCTTTCCGGCTCTCAGCTTCACCCCACCCCCTCCGATCTTCTCCTATCATTTCGCATTTCCCCCTCATTTCCTCCTACTTTCAAATCTCTTACTATCTCTTCTTTCAGTTAGTCCTGACGAAGGGTCTCGACCCGAAACATCGACAGCGCTTCTCCTCATAGATGCTGCCGGGCCTGCTGCGTTCCACCGGCATTTTGTGTGTGTTGGTGACAGTACTCCAAGTGGGGTCTGACCAGGGTCCTACATAGCTGTAACATTACCTCTCGGCTCTTAAACTCAATCCCACGATTGATGAAGGCCAATGCACCGTATGAACCTCTTACCCACAGAGTTGAGATGGGTTGAGAAAGCTGTGGTTTTTCTCCCCGGAGTGAAGGAGGGTGAGAGGTGACTCGATAGAGGTGCAGAAACTGATCAGAGGCATAGATAGAGTGGATAGCCAGGGAAATGTTATCCAAGAGGGGATCAGAGGAAAGTACGGGGGGGTGGGGGAGGGATATCAGGGGTAATCTTTTTACACAGAGAGTGGGGGGGGGGGTGCGTGGAATGCGCTGCCAGTGGCAGTGGTAGAGGCATTTAAGAAACTCTTAGATTGCCACATGGATAGAAGCATAGAAAACCTACAGCACAATACAGGCCCTTCGGCCCACAAAGGAACTACTAGACTTCCTCATAGCCCTCTATTTTCTAAACTCCATGTATCTATCCAAAAGTCTCTTAAAAAACCCTGTCATATCCGCCTCCACCACCGTCATGCACTTTGGCAGAAGGAACAGAAGTGTGGACTGTTTTCTAAACGGGCGGAAAATCCAAAAATCTGAGGCGCAAGCGGACGAGAGAGCCCTCATGCAGGATTCCCTAAAGGTTAACTTGCAGGTTGAGTCTGTGGTCGGGAAGGCAAATGCAATGTTAGCATTCATCTCGAGAGGACTAGAATATAAAAACAAGGAGTTAATGTTGAGGCTTTATAAAGCACTGGTCGTACTGGCCTCACGGGGTATTGTGAGCCCCTATCTCAGAGAGGATGAGCGGACGTTGGAGAGGGTTCTGAGGCGGTTCACAAGAATGATTACAGGAAGGGAAGGTTTATCACTGGAGGGTCTGGGCACTAGAATTTAGACGAACGAGAGGCGATCTCATTGAAACCTATTGAATGTTGAAAGGCGTAGGTAGAGTGGATGTGAAGAGGATGTTTCCTATGGTGGGGGACTCCAGCGCCAGAGGGCACAGGCTTAGAATAGAAGGACATTCGTTTAGAATGAAGGTGAGGAGAATTTCTTTATCCGAAGGGTGGTGAATCTGTGGGATTAATTGTGTAGATGGAGGACAGGTCATTGGGTATATTGAAGGCAGAGGTTGACAGATTGTTGATTATTCAGGGTGTGAATGGTTACAGGGAGAAGGCAGGAGATTGGGGTTGAGAGGGAAAGTGGATCAGCCATGATGAAATGGTGGCAGACTCGATGGGCTGAATGGCCCATTCTGCTCCTATCTCTTGTGGTCTTATAACATAACATAACATAACATAACATAAGAACATAAGAGATAGGAGCAGGAGTAGGCCAATCGGCCCCTCAAGCCTGCTCCGCCATTCAACCAGATCATGGCTGATCCAATCTTAACTCTAGTTTTCACCGAATCCCACAAGGCAACAGTGCCAACCAACAGGGCACCATGCCGCCCATTTTATTTTATTATTCATCCCGCCCAAACCCATGTGATCACCCGGGGGAAAAAAACCGATTTATACAAAGGAATACAATAGAATCAATGAAAAACAACACACAGACACGGTCAAATAACCAACGGGCAAAAGAAGACAATAAACACATACAGAAGCACTGAGGACATGAGTTGTAGAGCCCTTGAAAGTTGGTCCAGAGGTTGTGGAACCTGAATTGAGTGAAGTTATCCACACTGGTTCAGGAGCCTGATGGTTGTAGGGTGATAACTGTTCCTGAACCTGGTGGTGTGGGACCTGAGACTCATTGTGGTGAGTGAAGTTATCCACACCGGTTCAGGAGCCTGATGGTTGTAGGGTGATAACTGTTCCTGAACCTGGTGGTGTGGGACCTGAGACTCATTGTGGTGAGTGAAGTTATCCACACTGGTTCAGGAGCCTGATGGTTGTAGGGTGATAACTGTTCCTGAACCTGGTGGTGTGGGACCCTGAGGCTCCTGTACCTCCTTCCTGATGGTTGTAGGGTGATAACTGTTCCTGAACCTGGTGGTGTGGGACCCGAGACTCATTGTGGTGAGTGAAGTTATCCATACCGGTTCAGGAGCCTGATGGTTGTAGGGTGATAACTGTTCCTGAACCTGGTGGTGTGGGACCTGAGACTCATTGTGGTGAGTGAAGTTATCCACACCGGTTCAGGAGCCTGATGGTTGTAGGGTGATAACTGTTCCTGAACCTGGTGGTGTGGGACCTGAGGCTCATTGTGGTGAGTGAAGTTATCCACACCGGTTCAGGAGCCTGATGGTTGTAGGGTGATAACTGAAACTTATGGTGTCAGATCTACGGCCCTCGTACCTTCCTCCTGATGAGGAGAGAGCAGGGTCTGGGCGGTGGGTGTCCCTGATGACGGACGCTGCTTTCTTGTGGCAGCGCTCATTGTAGACGTGCTCAATGGTGAGGAGGCTTTTCCTGACCCTGTCTTGTAAGCTTTTTCACTAACCACACCAACCTCCCCCCACCGCCCCCCTGAGACAGAGTGGTCAGCTATTGGCTGGGGTTGGGAACGTGACAGCAAGATCCCACCCGAGTCTATTACTTCCATACAACGGTGAGTTAGGCAAGAATCAACCTCTTATAAAGTAGGATCGTACTTTCAGAGAATTAACTGTATCTCTTAAAGATAAGTCAATGTGTCGCTTACTAAATTCTTTTCCGTGGGTTCAGTGTACTTGGTGGTGGCAAAGCGAATCAGGCCCTCATTGTAGAGGTACACGCGCAGAGGGTCACAGGAAGTAATCAAGACGTAGAGCCTGAGGTCAAACTTGTAACCATCCAAAATGAAGGGCTGCACAGGTAGAGGGAGATTTAACACGCGGTGAGGGTCAAAGGTCTCACTTATTATCAAAGTATGTATGCGGTATACAACTCTGACATTCATCTTCTCCAGCTAGCCACGAAACAAAGGAAAAAACAGCAAACCCATGCACCCACCTCCCCCTCCCGCAGAAAAACAGAACAGCAACACAATCATCAGCCCCCCCAATCCCCCTCCCCTGCACAAAACACAAGAACATCAACCCCCAAATCCCCCCCACCCTCTGCCCGCTCAAATAAAAAAACAGGAAAGAATGGGCAAAAACCCAGAATATAAAATCCTGAAAATATGAAAAATATAAAGAGACTGAAGAAGTCCAGAGTTCGCGAACCGGACGGTCCGGCCCCGGAACCCGGACGGTCCGGCCCCGGAACCCGACGGTCCGGGCCCCAGAACCGGACGGTCCGGCCCATAAACACAGAGCTTCGGTAACATCCTTTGACATTGTCAAAAGAGAGAGACATCGTAGAGGCCTACCCTCTGGCCACCCGAGCCGCCACGCAGCCATCGGCTGCCGCAGGCTCCTTCCCTGGAGGCAGTGGGATCCCGTCAGTGACCAGAAGGCAGGCAGTCGGTG